>NW_013617752.1:17184-19208 GCF_000695525.1 Brassica oleracea var. oleracea | reverse complement strand
ATCGGAGAGGACTTGGCCAAAACCCAAGGGACGACTTGAATGGAGTGGATTGGACTGATCTTGTCTTGGAGACAACCTCGGCTTCACCATAAAGAAACTGACAGGCCTCGACAAACTGATCTGGACTTGGACAGAACCTCCTTTAGCTTTTGGACAGTTCTTCGGACTTCCCGGCGGAGTATCGAGCAGAACTTCGACTGATCTGAACCCGTAGAACTGTACTAACTCCGGACAGCATCTCCACTTGATCAACAAAGGAACTGAGTGGCCTGGACGAATTCAGTTGGACAGAACCGTCCCTAGGCGCTAACTCGAAATCAGTAGAGAACTGATCTCGAAAACTCTCTAAAACTCTCGAAATAGCTCGGAATCACTTGCTTTCTTTTTCTACTTCTGTCTCACGTTTTTTAACTTAGTTTGGACAGGTATGGATGTGAATAAATGAGCTGGGGTCGTGGGGTATTTATAGGAGACACCAGCCAATCAGCTTCAGGTTGGTGGCAGGCCGTGTGTCGCTTCGCATGGCTCCGGACGCATGCGCGGCGGCACCTCGTGCTCCACATGTCTGGCTGCATGTACAGGACACATGCAGGACGCCATCACTCTTCCCACATGTCAGGATGCATGCCTGAAGTGCATGCAAGAAGCCACAACAGCACACACATGTCGATCAGCATGCTCCGGTTGCATGCGTGGAGACACCTCGTGCTTGGTCGATCCACCTCGTGCTTCAACATATCAGGCTGCATGTACAACTTCCATGCACGGCGACACCTCAAGCTTCTGGAAACACTCAGCTTGTTAGACGGTTGACACCACGTCCTGATCCCATAGATCAAGCCACCTCGAGCTTCTCGGTCGGTTTACGCGATTTTTGACCCTTCCGGCAAATTTTAATATTTTTCCTCTCCCGTTCTGATGAGCTGAATATTTTTAATAAACTCCAATCTGAACTCTGACCTTGGCGGTAAATATTTCCCGATCCTTTGGCTTGATCGAAAACTTCCATAATACCGAAATTAGGGTTTTCGTCCAATTTCGAATTTTCCCGTCGTGCTTCGATCCCGTCGTGCTTGCTTCCCGTCGTGCTTGCTTCCCGTCGTGCTTGCTTCCCGTCCTTCTTAATTCCCGTCCTGCTTCCAATGTCTTCGAAATAATATTCCACTGTTTTCCGAGAAAACTTCGTGATGAAGAAACGTCGGTCTTCAAAAACGTCGAGCTTCTGAAACGTCGTGCTTCCAAAAATGTTGTGCTTCCAAAACGTCCGTCTGATCAATCTAAGACATCTTCTAACTATGGTCGAGCAACTTATTCGACTCATAGCTTACTCATGATCACTTCTTCGCCCACCTTGTACTTTAAAACTTCTCGATCGATCCTTATTGCCCGCGACTCGACCACCACAATAATACTTGACCATTATATTTTTTTTTTTTTAACGGGTTTCCACAATGGCCCCGTGGCTGAGGAAGGTGGAGATGTTGCGAGTGGGAGAGGAAACGACGAAGCGGCCGAGGGAGGCAATGGTTGTGAGGTTGAGGATGAAGGTAGTGCTCCGAGGAGTGCTTAGGGTAATGATCCCTTTGGGGATTTTTTTTTATATTTTCTGTTTCGGCCTGTTTGTGAGGCCACAGTTTGCATGTTTCGGGACTGGCCGTTGGTGGCTTTGAATCCCTGCCCTTGTTTGGGATTTTTGTATAATGCTTGGCTCAATTTATAAAATCTTTTCGGTTTATTATAAATCGAGGGAACTCCGGGTTTTTCGAAGTTAGAGGGCGAAGGAGTGAGCTGTCGTCTCGTTCCTTGCCCCCGGACGATCACCGTATCCATAGTCCGTTGAGCGCGCAGCTTTTGCTTTGTGCGAGGACTCGGGAAAACGTATAGACTTAAGTGAAGAGACAAGTTTTGGGATCTCATATTGGGATGTCGATATTATGCCTTTGAGATGTCAGGATCCAGCAAGACTGGGTTTAGGGCAAGACATAGGTTTACTTTCGGACTAAGGCTATGCGATGACAAGTCGT
>NW_013617752.1:15627-17000 GCF_000695525.1 Brassica oleracea var. oleracea | reverse complement strand
TTTTTTGTTTTGAGCCGCGTTTTTCTTGCGGGCTTTTTACCAAGGATGCTTTTTTTTTATGAGCATTCGTGGGTTTGTTGGTTTTAGCGTGATAGCTGATTGAGGCGTTCTGGGTGAGTTCTGGACCGCCGTTCTAGCTGTTCGTCGGGTAGTGCTCTTAGCGATTGTAGCGTCGCATTTTTTTTTTGTAAAAAGTTCCGAAAATATCGACTTTTTTGAAAGTTGTGGGAGTATACGAGTATACGTACCCATTCCCCCCTTTTTTAAGATGGGGGATACCTGAACTCGCTGGGCGAGCTGCCTACGTATCCTTTGGATCGTAGTTCTTTGGATCCACTTTACGATTAGTGGTAGTATTTCTTAAGATGCATCGCATTCCAGGTTCTTTGGATCTTGACGTCCTGCATGTTTACAATTTGGTATGATCCTGGTCGGACTACCTTTATGACCTTGTATGGACCTTCCCAGTTTGCTCCCATTTTTCTGCGTTACGTTCGGCAGTGTTTTGGAAGACTTTGCGAAGGACCAGGTCGCCTTCTTTGAACCTACGATGGCGAACGTTCGAGTTGTAGTATTTTGCAGCGGCGTGCTGGTAATTTTGGATTTGTTTGAGAGCTTGATCTCGCCGCTCGTTAATAAGATCGAGTTCGTCTAGCAGCATTGCGCTGTTAAGATCTTCTCGTTCGGGGAGGAATCTTCTCCGTACTCCGGGAAATTTTACTTCTGCAGGGATCATACATTCCGTTCCGTAAACGAGGGCGAATGGGGTTTCACCCGTAGCTCGTCTTGGGGTCGTACGATGCGACCAAAGAACTCCTTTGAGCTCTTCTGCCCATCGCCCCTTTTTGGCTTCTAAGCGCTTTTTAACCCGTCGAGGACGGTTTTGTTGATGGTCTCTGCCTGGCCATTGCACTGCAGATATCTGGGAGTCGACTTGGTCAGTCGTATCTTCCACTTCTCGCAGAATGTTTCGAATCAGGTAGGGATGAACTAAGATCCGTTGTCTGTCAAATGAGTGGGCCAGAGAATCTCCATTTGTAGATTTCTCCTTCTACCGTTGCATATCGCGCGGCCTGAGTCTTGATTTTGCGGGCCGCCCATTTCTCAGTGGGAAGCGTTTCGTTGATTATGTATGCTCGGATTGGCTCTAGCCATGGGCTGTCGCAGCCGTATTCCGACTGATCCGCGTTTTTCTTCTGGTGGGTCTTCGACTTCCTCCGCATTTTCGATTTGTGCTTGAATCTGATTGGGGACCACTGGTGGTCCGATGCTTGGGTGTTCGCTGAACTCGACGGGGATTACTCGTCTTAGTCCAGAATCTGAACTTGATGCGAGTGCGGCCAAGGCATCCGCCTGAGTGTTTTCCGAGCGAG
>NW_013617752.1:13882-15480 GCF_000695525.1 Brassica oleracea var. oleracea | reverse complement strand
CGGATCTTAAGCCCATGGGCTAATCGTAATCCTGCGACGAGTGCTTCATATTCGGCCTCGTTGTTCGATGCATGGAATTCCAATAGGAACGACTGTTCCAAGACTTCGCCGGTCGGAGACGTGAGCCGGATTACGATCCCGGATCCTTGTTTGGACGATGATCCATCGACGTGAAGGATCCAGGTTGAGTCCGGTTCCGTGTTTGTCATATCCCCTGTGGGCAATTCTACCAAGAAGTCCGCTAGTACTTGAGATTTTGCGCAGGTTCTTGGGCGGTACTCCACGTTGTATTCGCTTAGTTCGATTGCCCACTTTGCGAGTCGTCCTGACTGACTCGGACTGTGCAAGATCGTTCGCAGGGGGAAGGTGGTGAGGATTATTATGGTATGCGACTGAAAGTACGGCCGGAGTTTCCTTGCCGATGTCACAACTGCGAATGCTAGTTTCTCCGTCAGGGGATATTCGTCGAGCGCAAGATGAAACGGTTCAAGGCCGCGACTCTTCCGGTTAGCCTTTGGACTTCCCATTTCATCCCTGGCGAGACCATCTCTATTAAAGCGTTTATCTGCTTTGGATTGTCTTCGATCCCACGACATGTGACTAGGTACCCGAGAAATTCTCCTGATGCCACCGCGAATCTACACTTTGCAGGGTTCAGTTTCATGTTGTGGGCGTTAAGTTTTGCAAAGCACTCCTCCAAATGGGAGACGTGGCCGTGCTCGTCAAGAGACTTTCCGCGGCCCAAGCAAACGCATTGAGGTTCTTTTTGAGACAGGCGATGAGCTCTGTCTTTAGTGGCTCACCGAGGTTGGTTCCAATCTCGATGCATCGTTCCGGAGAGGATTCGTCGAGGCAGATCGAAATTACCGGTTCGCAAGTTGGTTCGCACTTCTTTTCTAGGGCTTCGGCCCTTTGAGATTGCCAGAAGACTTCCGAGTCTCGTTCCGGGGCGTTCTCATCGAGAGTCAGCTTTCTTTTCTTTTTATGGGAAGTTTCGATCGCCAAGTTCTTTCGTTTTTTCTCGGCGGCGAAACATACTTCCGACATCCTGCGGTCTCCTTGTATAGTTTCGACTCCACGAGGGGTTGGAAACTTAAGGCACATATGGAATGTCGAAGGGATCACTCGCATGGAATTCAGCCATGGAGTACCGACGATCCCGTTGTACGATGTTGGGCGGTCGACGACTAAGAATTCCGTGACTTTGGTGACGCTCCTGAATTTAACAACGAGGTCGATCGAGCCGAGAGTCATGAATATCGGGCTGGGTCTTTCCGTAACGGCGCACAGATCGATCTCCATTCTTTCGAGGGTGCTTTTGTAGATAATATTGACCGAGCATCCGGTGTCGACCAACACTCTCGCTACGTCGATGTCCTGGATCGTCAGCTTGATGACAAGGAAATCGTTGTGGGGTTTGGCCCGATCGGCCGGTTCCCGGTTTTTGAAAGAAACGACATCGTTAGCTGCTTGAGCGGACTTCCTGTGTCTTTAATCGTTTAGTGATTTTTGAGTTAGAGAATTCGTCAAACCCCCCTCATTCTAGCGTCAAACTGTGGAAACCGAAATTCACACCGTCGATTATAATAAATAATAAT
>NW_013617752.1:11360-13836 GCF_000695525.1 Brassica oleracea var. oleracea | reverse complement strand
TAATCACTTTAGAACGATAAAAAGATAGATAATCGCTCAAAGGCGTTTTATTGAATAGTATGAATAAAAGATTTCTCCGGGAGGAGTAGAGATATGCTAACTATCGGAACAACATGACAAGAGGCGGCCAAGACGTCCTAAGCCTTGCCGTTCTAGTCTAACCACCTAAGCCCTAAGTTCTCTAAGCTAGCAGGAGTTCTCAAAGTCTCAATTCTCCCATCCTTTTTCTTCTGCTCCTGCTCTCCTCATATAGTCGCTCTAGGTCGGTGGCCCATCCTTCGCCTTCGGGCCCAAGTCTATCTCTTCCGGGCATATTCCAGTTTTCGTCGATCTTGATAGTTATCCTTGAATCTTTACCTTTATCTTTAGAAACTCAGCATTTATCGTATTTCTGCGAGTTAGGACAAACCGTCATAACTTTTATGGGCTCGAATCCCTTCTGAGAGCGTAGATGGGCCTCTAAAACAGTCTAGATCCTTGCGTACCATTCTTAGGCCTTTTGGCATTTATACGATTTTTCGGTTTTGGTCATAAAACTTCGAGAATAACTTTAATCGAAACGAAACGAGAAGTATATGGTCCCGAAGGTTGGATATCACAGCTATATGGAAGATACGGGAGTCGAAGTAAGTCGGACAGGCCGAACTCGTCGGCGAACGCAACCACGCGACGGTTTAGCTCGCTGGCGAGCTGACCAGCCCGATGGCTGAGCTCGCCGGTGAGCTGACCGACGTGATGGTTGAGCTCGCCGGCAAGCTGACCCGCATGACGGTTCAGCTCTCCGGCGAGTGGCTTTTGTGCAGGATTCACTCGTTCGTTCACTTCCGATCTTTCTTTCAGTGAATGTTTTGCGAGTAATCCGTGAATAAGAAATAATCATAGCCGTTGATTTCGATATAACCGTTTTTGACCCCAACAGTAATGTTGATTGAGTTGATGGCATGCTTGTTATTGCTTGAGAACCGTAGTAGCATGCTAATGGTTAGGTTGATTGGTTTGTTAGCGAATGCGAAATGCTTAGATGATATCGCTAAGTTGTGGATAGTTAGGTATTCTGGAATTAGTCTTTACGCTAGATTCTGGAATTAGTCTTTACGCTAGATTCTGGAATATGATGGATTGTGTTAATTTTCGATTAATACTAGGAACTTTATTTTTACCGGGTTTAGTATTAATCATATATTGACCATATAGCATTTGTGTAACCCACAATGCTAGGCATGTTTGAGGTAAAATGTGTTGATTGTCTGGAGATTAATACTAGGAACCTGGTCGTATATTGGCCGATAGCATTTGTGTAACCCACAATGCTAGGCATATTGGGGTGAGTTAGTGTTCCTTCAGACCTCGTACCCGGCGGGTTCAAGGAAACCCCTTATTCGCTGGATCGGGAAGACTCAGATAGACGGGGTCATGGCCTATGGCTGAGTGATTACACGAAGGTGTAATGTGGTAGTGACCCGAAGGACTGTGGACTGTCGCGCGGTGACCCGAAGGATAGTGGGCCGCGGTCGGTTGAAAGTTCCTTCTTCTGGCCTTTGTGGTAGGAAGATAGGATATTGCCGATAGTGAAGGAGGAACATAACATCACTGGGGCCCGAGTTTGTTATATATTTTATATCGTGTTTCGGGTTGTTGAACCCTTGTTTAAGTCGAGTTTGAGTTTGGTGATGAGCTAGTAATTAGCATAATGCTAGTTATCTTGCTATCGTTTACCGCTGCATATTTCTGATATTGCTTATGTTATTGAATTGTGCGATTAGGTGAACCTCTCGCTTTAGATTGTTTGGGGTGGGATAGCGAGGGGTTGTATTTGTTAGTTGGGGTTTGTTACTCTCTGAGTAACATTAGGTTACTCATCCAACTCCGTTGTCCTTTTTTTAGGTCGCTTTAGGTAAGGATGATCGGATAGCTTAGTGCTGGACGTTAGGACCGCCAGAATAGATTACATGCCTTTTGTAAACGGTATTACGTTATGTGTTTTGTTGGCTCGATTTGGCATTAGGCAAGACCCAGTTTTGAATTATTTCAATGTATGGATATTCTTAAATCAATAAAGTAAATGTTTTATATGCGCTTCATGAGTACTCTGATATTTGACTAGTCCGGTCTAACACAACGTTAGGTCGTGGTACGGGTTGAAAACCTTAGGCCTCGATCTAACGGAAAACGCTAACTCTTGGTACGGGTTGCAAAGCCTTGTGCCTTGACGCAGCGGGACGAGTTATTGGAGGAACTGGTCGAGGTCGTGGAGTAAATTTTGTGACTCTGGCCGGATCGTCCCTAACCCGTCACGTAGCGCTTCCGGACCATGATGTTGGATTGGACGATCAGTCATGTTCTTGTTTGATTGTTGGCTGTCCGGTTGGCCTTTCATCTCCAACCCTTGGTGTGGGTCGTCCGTCGGTCATGTTCTTGTTTGATTGTTGGCCGGTGGGTCGACCTATGCCTAGGATGGTTCGGGGGTGTTACAGGC
>NW_013617752.1:3568-11167 GCF_000695525.1 Brassica oleracea var. oleracea | reverse complement strand
GTATCTTGACCTTGATCTCTGAAGGTCGTCGGGATTGTTTTCCCTTTGCCTTTATCTCAAGGTTTCGTGTAGTGTTTTAGGCCGAGTGTGGCCGTTCATTATTTGAGTGTGATATGGCCTTGCAAGGTCATTTGACTATGTATGCGGGACTGGCCATTGGTGGCTTCGAATCCCAGCTGCTCTGCGGCCTTTTTATATATAACAAATGTTCTTTTAGCATTCTATGGGTTTTAGTTTATACTTCTGCCAAGTGTCGAGGGAAAGACACGAGTAGTCACTTCGTATCTTAACTCTTAATTTGTCGTTCCGTTCGTTTCCTCTTTAGAGGGTATTCGAAAACGTTTAGGAGTTTTACGAAGTTTCGTGAGCGTTTTAGATGTGGACGATGAGACATGTTTTAATATCTCGTATCAGTTTCGATATCATACCTTGAGATGTTAATGGACCAGTAGGACTAGGTTTAGGGCAAGACCTAGGTTTACTTTCGGCTCTAAGGCTATGCGACGACTAATCAGCTTTCGTTTTGCCCGTTGGCGATTTCTACCTGATTCTTTTCGATTAAAGTCTGCGACTGGGCGCCGGCTTATATGACTTATGTGGGAGGAATCGAGCACTCTCCAGAGAACGTCTGGTGTGCTGACCAAAATTTTGAATTTTCTTGTATAGGCTGGACGGTATGCCCTTATCTTGGGCGTTTCTTAGGCCAGCCTTAGATTACTGTGACATTTTGCAAGTGAATCGTGACATCGGAAGAAGGTAAAATTTATCGAAAAAGTTTGGAAAATATCGGGTACATTCATGGATATTTCGGATTTTGTGGGAGTATACGAGTATACGTACCCAGCCCCCCTTTTCTAACAAGGGGGATAGCTGAACTTGTCGATATGACAAGCTGACTACGTACCTCTTTCGAGGATCAAGCCATCTCGTTGTTCTGCTTGTTGCTGCGGGTGTTCCTACTCGCTGGATGGGATCGCTCCGGTTACTTCAGCCGTTGGGGCTTCAGTTGGATCGACGACCGTTTCAGGAGTCGGGCTGTCCGCTGGCAAGGCGATGGACTCGGGGACTATGTCGCTGTCTGGAGTCGTTGCCTGGTTGGGTGATTCTGGATCAATTTTTATGGAGCTCTCGGGAGCGTTTTGAGCTTTCTCAGCCCGCTTCGGGTTGACCGCGGGGGTGTTCCGAGTTTGTCGTAGTTTATGCTCGGCCAAGAAGCAGAGCCTAGAATGTTTCTAGCATCCCCAAATTACCGCTGTTCCGTTTGGTGTTGGGAACTTGATGCCAAGGTGGTAAGTCGACGGTACCACTTTCATGGCATTGATCCAAGGAGTTCCCATGATAACATTGTAGATGGCCGGGTTATCGACTACCGTGAAGTCAACGATTTTCATCACCTCTTTTGCCATCCCTGGGAGTTTGATTGATCCGAGGGTCATTGACGTTGCACCTGAGAAACCGGTAAGAGGTTTTGGTTCTTGGACGACTTCTCCGAGTTCAATGTTCATCCTCCGGAGGGTATCGCGGAAGATGACGTTGACTGTGCTTCCCGTGTCGATAATGATCCTTCCCACTTCCAGGTCTCGGATTACCAGATCGATAACCAATGGGTCGCAGTGAGGTTTATCGATTCCGATGGTTTCCCGCTCTTCGAAGACGATCGTATCGTTAGGGGAGTCGTCGGTTGGGGACCAAGCCAGCCAGCTTGAACTTATCTCAGCCTTCCGTCCATAAGCTTTGATCGATGAGATCGAATCGCGATCCCCCGATGATCATGCTCACCCTTCGACGGGTTCTGTCGTTTCCTCGGTCATCCTGCCTCCTTCCGCGTTTCTCCCCCGACTGATTTTCGTGGGTGTCATTTTCGGGGGACTCTTTATCATTTTTGGGAGGGCGATCGGAATCCAGAAGGAGGTCTTTTATGCCTGTGACCTTTGAAGTTTCGCCGGCGAGGAACTTCGCAGCAAGCCTTGCGCCGAGAACCTTGCAGTTCATAGTGGAATGACCTCTGGTCTTGTGGAACTCGCAGTAGGAATTATCCTTGAACTGATTCCTGGTCCAGGTATTTCTGGAAGTCTTTCCCTGTTCGGAGTTGATAGCGTAATTATGCTCGCCCTGGTAATCTTCTCCCTCATGGTGGACATACCTGTCGTTATGAGGGTTTTTCCTTCTCGCGGACGTCTTCTGCGGGTTGTACTTCTGGGAGAGGACTTTCATCTCTTCTGCCATTATGATGAAGTCTGTTGCCTTGTGAAGATCGTCCTGGATTGTTCTCGGTTTTTCAAGGGATATCCATTGCCAGAGTTTTGACCTGTACCAGAGAGTTTTCCGCAAAGCGTCGACTGCCACTTTGTCGCTGATTCCAGTGACTCTTGCCATTACCAGCTTGAACTTGTTCATGAATTCGCGGAGTGATTCGTCTTCTCTTTGAGATAGACTCCAAAGGTCGACGTCTGACGTTTCCCTGTCCATGAACATGGAATACTGTTTGAGAAACTCCGTGGTGAGCTGACGGAAACTTCCGATGGAGTTTCGTTTCAGACGAGAAAACCATTCGAGCGCGGCCCCTTTGAGGTTTTCGACGAAGAGGAGGCAGTATCCAGCGTCTCGTTCGCGTTCCTTAAGTTTGCACCTTCCCATTGCGATTTGGAAAGACTGCAGATGCGCCTTCGGGTCGGTGGTGCCATCGTAGACGGGAATTTTGATCTTTCCAGGATCTGAGATGTTAGTTTCCGTGATCTGGGCAGTGAATGGAGTTTTCCGCAATTCCTCAAGAAGTCTGTCGATCTCGGGTGCAGCGCTTGTCGCGTAGTGAATCTGCGACTTTACCGCCTTGACTTCTGCCGCAGTTTTTACGATGTACTCGCGGAGATCATGGATCTCATCAGGATTTCTAGCAGCCTTGCGAGCCTGTTGGCGTTGGCTGCGGTGGATCCGAGCCTGATTCTCGGCTAGTTCTTCCTGCTCTACCCAATAGAGGTTTTCTTCTTCCTCTGTCATGAGCCTTTCGAACGACGCGTCCTGCCGAGCGGACTGGCTTCGCGTTCTTCACGGATGGACGTCAGCACCTCCGTCCGAGTGATCGGACTGGTCGCTTATGTCCATTTCGATCCGCTCGATAACGCCTCCTTCGTTGCACCCGGCGGGAGGTGGAAGTTTCTCCGCGGTCGGTTGTGCGCCTGGCGGGACTGTATCCTTGTCTGCCCGTGTTGTCCGATCGCTCGGAGTCTCGAAATTGAGTCTTCTGCCGCTGCGGGCTCTTGTGGCCCCGCGCGGGTTTTTACTCTTGGCCTTCGCCGTTAAAGTTTCCACCTGTTTTGTGAGAGAGGCCACGAGCTTTCCTTGTTTGTCCGACTTTTTCTGAGCGGAGGCAAACATTTCTTTCATCTGGTCCAGTATCACGGCGTTCGTAGTGACCATTGATATGTTTCCAGCTGGAGTTCTATCAGTGTTGGCATTGACGGAAGTCCCGTCGTGCGTTTGCTTGTCTTTGTCAGCGTCGATCATCATACCTGACTGAGCGTGCGCGGTTGCGTGAGAGATAGATCCGTACCCCCTCCTTCTAGCGCCAAACTATGGGAACCGGAATTCACACCGTCGAGATTTGTTAATCGGAGGAAAGCCAAGCTAACCTAACCTTCCCTGAAGGTCCCGGTTATCTGCTGGGCCACTCACAACACAATCAATATGAAAGAGTCGAAAGTAATAAATCGTAAAGGAGCGAAAAGAGAACAAAGAGGTCTTATTTCCGAATTCGCGTTTGAGCGTGAACAACAGGTAAGATCCTAGGCCACTAGAGCTGTCGGTACATTTGGTAGTCTAGCCACCTAAGTTCTAACTAGTCGAGTTGCAGCTCGATAGTAAAAACGGAAAAATGCCTAAATTTCTCTAAGTATTGAGTTTGCTCTGAGAAAGCTCTCCCTTGCTCCTCGCCTTAAGCCCTCCTTATATACTCTCTCTTGGTCGGTTTGCACCTTTTCCTGGGCTAGATTCGTCGCGAGATGGGCTTTTCCATTTTTCGTCACCTTTCATGATTATCTTCGGAAACTTGAAATTTATCCTTTCCTGCATCATATCAGCCTTGGGCTCAATCCTGTTCTAAAATCGTAAGTGGGCCGTTTAGTCGCGGTTCAGGCCCCTTTTGGACCGTTTTGGGACTTAGACGTTTTTTACGATTTTTCCTAAGAAACAGCCGTTGGTTTTTCCGAAAGGATTCCAATTCCCCGTTTTATACGGCAGGCAGGAATTCGTTTTGACGACCAAGTTTTTATTACTTTTCCCGAAATCTTTCTTTGATAATCCTAAGCGAGACGAGACATGGGTATTGCGTCCAAGGACCCGAGGATTGTGTTGCGGGAACTTAGGCGAGGATGCACGGTTTTGGGACAGGGGGTCGGTCCACGCCCATGGGCGAGGTGACCTCGGTGCGGGTCATCCTCGCCCATGGGCGAGGTGACCTCGGTGCGGGTCATCCTCGCCCATGGGCGAGGTGACCTCGGTGCGGGTCATCGTCGTACATGTAATATAATCTTTAATCAATAAATTCTTTTTGATGTTCATTTTCCATTTGATTTCTATGTTGATTTCTCTTTAGCCACAAAAATTTAAGAAATCTATTTCTTAAATTCTTTATTGTATGAATCCGTCAAACATACCATTTTCGGTTCAAACAGTTGGCGCTAGAAGGAAGGGGCCAAAGAAAACAATCTTCATAGCATATCAAACTTGGGAAAACTCTAGATCTATGGTTAAAAAAAAAAAAAAAAAAAATCGATTTAACCTTCTTTTTTTTTCATCAGACCATGATTTCTCCACAGTTTTTCTTGTGATTTGCACAAACTTTATTTATATGGTGCATAATTATACGACATGTGGTGTATGGGAATTATGTGCAAAAATGGTGTTGGGGTCGAAAACGGTTATCTCGAAATCAATGGCTAAGATTATCATTTTAGCAAATTCTTCACGAAAGACTTCTCGAAAGAAAGATCAGAAGAATACAAGTACTTATGGACGAGGGTCTCCGGAAAGATTGGTACGAAAAGAGACAGGTCAAGACCCGAGGACCGGACCGCTCTCACTTGTCCGCCTCAGAAGGACGACCAGCACCACGGTCTCCTCGCCCATGGGCTAGGACGACCAGCATCACGGTCACCTCGCCCATGGGCGAGGACGACCAGCACCACGGTCACCTCGCCCATTGGCGAGGACGACCAGCACCACGGTCTCCTCGCCCATGGGCTAGGACGACCAGCATCACGGTCACCTCGCCCACGGGCGAGGACGACCAGCACCACGGTCACCTCGCTCACGGGCGAGGAAGACCAGCACCACGGTCACCTCGCCCATGGGCGAGGACGACCAGCACCACGGTCACCTCGCCTATAGGCGAGGACGACCAGCACCACGGTCATCTCGCCCACTGGAGAGGACGATCCGCACCCTGTTCACCTCGCCCTAGGGCGAGGACAATCCAATCCCGGTTAGTCAGAGTCGTTTCGACTCTCGTGTCCTCCGTATAGTTGTGATATCCGACTTTTAGATCATATACCTCTCGTTTCGTCTCGATCGGAGTTACTCTCAAAATTTTACGACTAAAATCAAGAAAATCGCAGAAAAGCCCGAAGGCCAAAAAACGGCCCGAGAGGATCTAAACGTGTCTAGAGGCCAATCTACGATTTAGAAGGGACCCGAGCCAAATGGGAGTTATTATGGTTTATCCTAACTAGCGGAAGTAGGATAAACGTTAAGTTTCCGAAGATAAATATCAAGACTCGAGGATAACTACAAAATCGACGAAAAATGGAATATTCCCAAAAGAGATTAACTTGGGCCCAAAGGCAAAGGAGTAAATGACCCACTGACCTAAAACAACTATATAAGGAGAGCTGGAGCAGAAGAAAAGGGATCCGAGAATTTAGACTTAGAGAACTCCTGCTAGCTTAGGGAACTTAGAACTTAGGTGGTTAGACTAGCAAGGCTAGGCTTAGGACGTTTTACCGCCTTTCTTTTATGCTTTTGTCTAGTTAGCATATTTCTACTCCTCTCGGAGAAGTCCTCTATTCATACTATTTCATTAATAAAACGCCTCCGAGCGACTATTTATCTTTATCTTGCTATCTATCTTTTTACGTTCTGAAAGTGATTACGCAGATAATTCAGACCTTCAGGGAAAATCGGGTTTTCTTGGTTTTCCTCCATTCTTATTCATTAAAATCGACGGTGTGAATTCCGGTTCCCACAGCTTGGCGCTAGAAGGAGGGGGGGGGGGGGGAATTTTCTAACTCAAAAATCACAAACGATTAAAGATACAAGATGTCCACTCCAGTAGCTCACGATGTCATTTCTTTCAAGAACAGTGTAACGTCCGACTAGGTCAAACCTCACAACGATCTCCTTGTCATCGAACTGACCGTCCAGGACATCGACGTAGCAAGAGTGTTGGTCGACACCGGATGCTCGACCAACATTATCTATAAAAGCACCCTTGAAAGAATGGAAATCGACCTTTGCGCCATCACGAAAGGTCCCAGTCCAATTTTCGGACTCTCAGGAGCCGCTACTATGACCCTCAGCTCAATCAACCTCTTGGTTAAATCTGGGAGCGTCGTAAAAATCACGGAATTCTTGGTCGTTGATTGCCCAACATCGTACAATGTAATCAATGGAACTCCATGGCTGAATTCCATGAGAGCGATCCCATCGACATTCCACCTATGCCTTAAATTTCCGGCCCCTCATGGAGTCAAAACAATTCAAGGAGACCATAGGATTCCACAAGTATGTTTCGCCGCTGAGTTAAAAAGAAAGAACTTTGCGATCGAAGTTTCCCACAAGAAGAAAAGAAAGCTGACTCTCGACGAGGGAGCCCCAGAACAAGACTCGGAAGTCTTCTGGCAGTCACAGAGGGTCGAAGCTCTAAAAGGGAAGCGCAAACCAACTTGCGAACCGATAATCTCGGTCTGTCTCGACGAATCCCGCCCAAAATGATGCGTCCAGATCGGAGCCAACCTCTGCGAACCATTGAGAACAGAGCTCATAGCTTGTCTTAAAAAGAACCTTGATATGTTTGCTTGGGCCATGGAGGATATGCCAGGAATCGACATCGGCATAAGATGTCACGAACTCAACATTGACCCGACCTACAAACCCGTAAAACAAAAAAGACGGAAGCTAGGACCAGAGCGTGCTACCGCGGTAACCGAGGAAGTTGAGAAATTCCTCAAAGTAGGGTCAATAACAGAAGTCAGATACCCGGATTGGCTCGCCAATCCCGTCGTGGTCAAAAAGAAAAACGGCAAATGGCGAGTGTGCGTCGACTTCACCGATCTCAACGACGCCTGTCCTAAAGATTGGTTCCCACTTCCGCACATTGACCGACTTGTCGAAGCAACAGTAGGGAACGAACTTTTATCATTCATGGACGCCTTCTCCGGGTACAATCAAATCATGATGAATCCCGACGATCGCGAGAAGACCGCATTCATCACCGACCGCGGAACGTATTGCTATAAGGTAATGCCTTTCGGTCTCAAGAATGCGGGCACTACTTACCAGGGACTTGTCAATCGAATGTTCTCCGAACAGCTCGGAAAGACTATG
>NW_013617752.1:0-3473 GCF_000695525.1 Brassica oleracea var. oleracea | reverse complement strand
TATCCCACTTGGAAGAGTGCTTCGCAAGGCTGAACCTACATAACATGAAACTAAACCCGGAAAAATGTAGGTTCACAGTCGCATCAGGAGAGTTTCTCGGTTATCTGGTCACGTGTCGCGGGATCGAGGCCAACCCCAAACAGATAAACGTACTGATAGAAATGGTCTCACCAAAGACAAAACGAGAAGTCTAAAGGCTAACCGGAAGGGTCGCTGCTTTGAACCGTTTCATCTCACATTCGACGGACAAGTGCCCGCCTTTCTACGACACGTTGAAAGGGAACAAGAAGTTGGAATGGTCGGAAGGGTGCGAAAGGGCTTTCCAACAGCTGAAGCGTTACCTGGCCACTCCTCCTGTTCTTGCAAAACCAGTAGAGGGAGAACCTCTATTCTTATACATCGCGGTCTCCGCAACAGCAGTAAGTGGCGTTTTTAATCAGAGAAGAACGCGGTGAACAAAAACCAATCTTTTACATAAGTAAAACCTTGCTGGACGCTGAGACGCGGTACCCCTTGATGGAAAAACTAGCATTCGCTGTTGTAACATCGGCGAGAAAGCTTAGGCCATATTTCCAATCTCATACCATACTGATTTTCACCACCTTTCCCCTGCGCACGATTCTGCACAGTCCGAGTTAGTCAGGACGGCTCGCGAAATGGGCAATCGAACTTAGTGAGTACGATGTCGAGTACCGCCCAAGAACCTGCGCAAAATCTCAGGTGCTGGCGGATTTCTTAGTAGAATTGCCCATGGGGGATATGACAAACACAGAACCAGATTCAACTTGGGTTCTTCACGTCGATGAATCATCGTCTAAACAAGGATCCGGAATTGTCACGTCGCCCACCGGGGAAATCTTGGAGCAGTCGTTTCAGTTAGAATTTCATGCATCAAACAACGAGGCTGAATACGAAGCACTCATTGCAGGATTACGACTAGCCCATGGGCTTAAAATTTGCAACATCAATGCCTACTGTGATTCTCAATTAGTCGCAAATCAATACAGTGGAGAATACGAGGCAAGGAAAGAAAGAATGGACGCATATCTAAAACTCGTCCAGGACCTGGCCCAAGACTTCAACCACTTCGCCCTCACCAGAATTCCTGGCTCGGAAAACACCCAGGCAGATGCCTTGACCGCGCTCACGTCAAGCTCGGATCCAGGACTAAAACGGGTAATCCCCGTGGAATTCATTGAACATCTGAGCATCAGACCGCCAGTGATCGCCAATCTGATTTGGGGATAAATCGAAGATGCGGAGGAAATCTAAAATCCACCAGAAGGAAACATGGATCAGCCGGAATACGGTTGCGACAGCTCATGGCTAGAGCCGATCCGAGCCAACATAGTCGACGGAATACTGCCCGCCGAGAAATGACCTGCGCCGAGGGAGAGAAAGCGAGAAAAGTGATGGAAGAGGTCCATTCTGGATCGTGCGGAAACCACTCCGGTTGAAGGTCCCTCGCAGTCAAAATAAAACGCCACGGTTATTACTGGCCAACTATGATCAAAGACTGCGAGAAATTCGCACGAAAATGCAAAAAATGCCAAAGGCACGCTCCCACCATCCATCGACCTGCGGAGGTCCTCTCGTCCATTTCATCTCCGTATCCCTTTATGCGATGGTCCATGGATATCGTCAGACCTTTACACAATTCAAAACAGAAATGCTTCCTTTTGGTCCTTACGGATTTCTTTTCAAAGTGGGTTGAAGTAGAATCCTACGCAAGTATCAAAGACGTACAAGTCGAGAACTTCGTATGGAAAAACATTATCACCAGGCACAGGGTCCCTTACGAAATCGTAACAGACATTGGATCTCAGTTCATCTCTACCCGATTTGAAGCGTTCTGCGAGAAGTGGAAGATACAGCTGAACAAGTCAACTCCTAGATATCCACAATGTAACAGCCAGGACGAGACCATTAACAAAACCGTCCTTGACGGGGTTAAAAAAGCGCTTAGAAGCCAAAAAGGGATGATGGGCAGATGAGCTCGAAGGAGTTCTTTGGTCACATCGTACAACCCCAAGACGGTCTACGGGGGAAACCCCCTTTGCCCTCGTTTACGGGATGGAATGCATGATCCCAGCGGAAGTAGAATTTCCCGGAGTGCGGAGAAGATTCCTCCCCGAACGACAAGATCTCAACAACACGCTGCTGCTGGACGAACTCGATCTTATTAACGAGCGACGAGACCAAGCTCTCATAAGAATCCAGAACTACCAGCACGCTGCCGCGAAATACTATAATTCAAACGTTTGCCACCGCAGGTTCAAGGAAGGTGATCTGGTTCTGCGCAAAGTCTTCCAAAACACGGCCGAACGTAACGCAAGAAAACTGGGAGCAAACTGGGAAGGACCATACAAGGTCATAAAGGTGGTCCGACTAGGATCGTACCAAATCGCGAACATGCAAGATGTCAAGATCCAAAGAACCTGGAACACGATGCATCTTAAAAAATACTACCACTAATCGCAACGTGGGAACTAAGAACTAAGAGATGGCTTGATCCCCGAAAAAAGGGTACGTATGCAGCTCGCCAAGCGAGTTCAGCTATCCCCCCATCTTAAAAAAGGGGGGAAGTGGGTACGTATACTCTTATACTCCCACGACTTTCAAAAAAACTCAACCTTTTTCGATTTTTTTTGCAGAAAAAGGCGACCTTACGGTCGCCAATCCCGCTATTCACCAAACGGCCAAAGTGGCAATCTAAGACTCGCTCAAAGCGCCTAAGCAAAATCAATTAGTTATCAAACTAAATCCGACAAACCCCCGAACGCTCGTAGGCATCCTTCGGAAAAAGCCTGCGAACAAATGCGGCACAAAAGAAAAGGTCAACTTTCGGCTCTGCGAGATGTCGCTACACGCTTAAAGTTACGATTTTTTTCGACATCTACAGAAACGACGTTCTCGTTTCCAAAACAAACTTAATACACCTCCAACGGTAAAATGCCTTTAAACTGGCATCATTTCTTTGTTGCTGATCACAACAAACGAACCCTAACATCAGAAACAGACATCAGCCGCCCTCGAAAGGATAGGCTCTCTTACATCCGACAAGGATACCATAGCGCGCTATACAAGAAATCCAAAATTTTGGTCAGCATCTCCAAACGGCCTTTGGAGGTAGCTAGATTCGTATCAAGACAAGTCGTATAAGCCGATACGAATTCGCGGACGTTATATCGGTACGAATCAGGTTAAAATCGCAAACAGGCAAAACGAAAGCCGACTTGTCATCGCATAGCCTCAGTCCGAGAGTAAACCTAGGTCTTGCCCTAACCCAAGCTATGGGAAACGGAATTCGCACTGTTGATTTCCGTTTAAATAAGGAAACTAGGAAAACCCTAATTTCCCAGAGGACCCGGATATCTGCTAATTACCACACGTCAAGCAATCAGAACACGGGAATAATAACGATAGGAATAAGAAATAAAAAAAGAGAGCAAAGTAGATCTTATTCCGAATCT
>NW_013617751.1:0-21939 GCF_000695525.1 Brassica oleracea var. oleracea | reverse complement strand
CGACGATTTTGGCCGTCGTTAAATTTGTGTTTTCTTGTAGTGATAATGTATAAAACTATGTATTCGGATTAAGTAGCTAAATATCTTAAAAAAAATATCATTAATATATTTAATTGACTTATTAGATAAAAAAAATTGATCTTTCAATTCCATTTGGTTTAAAAGAGAGTTAAACTGAACTGTTTGGATTAATAAAAACTTCAAACGATTATGACATAGCGTGAACTTTGTCTCAATTTTTTAGTTTTATTTATTTTCAAATCATTAAACTTGACCAATTATGATGTAGTTTTATTTTTAAAATTTAAAAGGAGAATTGCCACTAATACCACTTTCCTAATACCACTTTTCAACTTTACCATTAAAATTTTAATGGCTAAAGTACCATTATACCCTTATTTAATCAAACATAAGAATATGCCTTCTCCACCAAGAATTTTCAAATTCAAATTCCCCAAATTGATCGACGGTTCCGGCGAGAGAGATTCGACGATTCCGGCGAGAGATTCGACGATTCCGGCGTGAGATTCGACGATAATCGGCGTGAGATTCGACGATTCCGGCGTGAGATTCGACGATTCCGGTGAGAGATGCTCATAATCATATTGAGTGTAGCCATCTCGTTCGTCTTCAACTATCATATTATGGAGTATGATACATGCTCTCATAATCTTCCCAATTTTGACTTTATCCCAAAAAAGTGCTGGATTTTTAACGATGGCAAAGCGAGCTTGTAAGACTCCAAAAGCACGCTCGACATCTTTTCGGACAGCTTCTTGATGTTGAGCAAATAAAACCGCGTTCGGCCCTTGTGGTATTGGAATAGATTGGATAAAAGTTGCCAATTTCGGATAAATACCATCGGTGAGATAGTAAGCCAAATGATACTCTCTTCCATTAACAGAAAAAATGACTTGCGGAGCTTGACCATTTATTATATCATCAAAAACAGGTGAGCGATCGAGAACATTGATATCATTTAAGGTACCTGGAGATCCAAAAAACGCATGTCATATCCATAGATCATACGAAGCAACCGCCTCTAAAACGATTGTGGGTTTTCCCGAACCACATGAATATTGATCTTCCCACGCGGTAGGACAATTCTTCCACTACCAATGCATACAGTCGATGCTTCCTATCATCTCAGGAAACCCACGATGCTCTCCAATATCAAGTAGCCTTTGAAGATCAGCCGGTGTTGGTATTCTTAGGTACTCATCGCCGAATAAATATATTATTCCTTCTACAAATTTTTCCAGACATGAGCGAGTAGTAGTTTCTCCAAGCCGGAGGTATTCGTCAACCGTATCAGCCGCAGTACCATATGCCAAAACACGGATAGCTGCTGTATACTTTTGAAGTGTAGAGAGACCAAGTCTATCCGGTCTTTGTTGAAAGAAATGTACTTCATTGGAGAGTCGATCAACAATACGCATGAACAATAACTTATTCATCCTAAATCGTCGGCGGAATAGATTTTCAGGATATGTTGGAGTTTCACTGAAATAGTCATCCCATAAACGTACATGGCCTGCTTCCCAATTTATTTCGATATAAGCTCGTTTTTTTTTCTTCTTCTCCTTTCTTCTTGTTGAGGTTGTTGATGAATGAAAAGATTCTCGAACGTTTTATCAAAATGTTGATAAAAATACTGATCAAATTTTTATCATCTACTTCCTCTAAATTGGTATGAGAAGAAAATGCCATATATGAGTTGAAAGAGAGATGAAGTTGTGTGTGTTAAAAAAAAAAAAAAAAAAATTATATAAAACTTGGAAAATGGAAGAAGAGGCGCTTGGAAGAGATGAAGAGATTGAGAAGAATGGAAGAAGAGGCACTTGCGACAATAATGAAAGAAGAGTAAGACGTCTTTATATAAAACTAGGAAGTCTTGAGACAATAATACAAATGACACAATATCATTATACAGTCCGTGAGACAATAATACAAATGACACTAATACAAACTTCCAAAGTCTTGAAAGACAATATTACAAACTTCCAAAGTCTTGCAATATTACAAACAGTCTGTGACTGATGACACTGAGCCAATATTACAAGAGTACAATGTAGACAAGAACAGTCCGTGACTGATGACACTGAGCCAGTCCGTGATTCTTCCACTCCTTTACTCTTGTTTGACCTGAAAAAAATGAGAAGACGACAAGAACATAAGAACAAGACATGATAACAAGACCACTCAGTTATTAAACCACTCAGTTAACAAGACAAGCATGATAACAAGACCACTAAGTTATAAAACCAAGCATGATAACACGGTCACTAAAACATGATAACAAAACAAGCATGATAACAAAAGTTGCATTTATAAAATAGACATTGTCACAACAAGACACTGAAACTAAAACATGAGAACAAGACACTGAAACTAAAAACATCACCACAAGACACAGAAACTAAAACAAGAGTAGCATTTAAAAATGAGAATAAGAACTTAAAACATTGCACCAACAAGAGACAGGAACTTAAAAAAACATTGCACCAACTTAATGAACATCGAATTTTCTTCTTAGCCTAGAGCTAATTTGAGAGCAAGTCAGTAATCAGCTTCTTTTTCAGAGCTTCCTCATACTCAGTTAGCAGTTCTGTTTTTCAGAGCTTCCTCATACTCAGTTAGCAGTTCTGTCTTTGCAATTAATGAGTCAAGTAGCTTCATCTTTGATAATTTCTCCTTCATAGCCAAATCCCGCATCTTAATGTTCCACATACTTTGAAACTCAGACAACGCCTTCCCATCCTTCCCGTCGGATGCCATCTTCTTCTTACCATGGCCCTTTGAGGCCTTGACACCCGGTAGACGAATGGTTCCTTCCTTGTTTTCACCAGTGGTGGTTTCGGTTGCATGAGAGGTTGAAGATTGTGCACTCTCATCACACTTCCTCCTTTTAGCACTACCTTCGGTTTTAGTAGTAGAAAGTTCACACCATTTCTAGTCATTACGCAGCTCCTTCCAAGCATGTTCAAGGATGAATTTTTTTTGTCGTTGTTGTAGAAGATTTCGTGAGCTAGCCTGAGAACATCATTCTCATTTTGACCGCTACTCTTCTCTCTACTTGCAGCTTCATACGACCCACAAAAATTGTTGACAAGGTAGTTGATCTTCTGCCATCTTTGCTTACAATGACTAGCCTCTCTCTGTTCACAACCTGCCACCTTGGGACTTGCCGCAAAGTAGGCAGCTATTCTTTTCCAGAAAGCACCAGCTCTTTGCTCATTCCCAACAACATGGTCTTTACTTGTGTTTAATCAGGCGCTGATGAGGACAACATTATCAATAGGCATCCATTTCCTCCTTTGAATACGCTCTGCAGGAGTGTCTTGACTTGGGATTGAAGCTTCCATGGGTTGAGTGAAAAATAGAGGGACTTATGAGGAACATAGCTCGACACTGTCTTGCACATAACCAAAGACAGTGTGTTGCTGACTTTGAAGAAGGTCAACAAAGTTTGATGTCGGAGTACAGTATAACCTCTTTAAATTAATACTCTATAAATTAATAAAAAAATTATAGTTTTGGTGTATTTCCAACATTATTAATTTATAGAGGTTTCACTGTATATGAATTGGAATCCATATCCGAATGTGTCAAGAGAGAAAGAAAAGAACTCGGTTTTTGATAGAAGGAAGAGAAGAATAATGTGTTTTTGACAGAGTTAATACAAGAAGAATGTGTTTTATAGAAGAGAAGAATGAAAGGAGCATTGATCAAGGCATTTATAACACTCAACCAATTGGAGTTGACATCTAGCTAACACATCGACTTCTATCAAACATTTTTAAACTATTTATTACCTATCTTAACTTCAATCTAACACTAACCAATACATTAATTATCGAGGCTTCAATTCACACCAGAACCACATTCAATTCATTTCACAACCCAAACGAAATCACACAAGAATCACAATCTATTCACATAAGAATCAGTACACACAAGTAACCAAAACATTAACTACCGAGCTTCAATTCACACAAGAACTTCCATCTATTCATTCTAGGACACAGTCGAATGCAATACACACAAGAATCACAATCTATGTAATTTCAGAACATAATCACAATCTATTCAATTCAGAACACAATCCAATCACAATCACATTTCAACACTTTCAATCTATTTAACAGATCAAAGATATACGGTTTACCTGTTTTGCAATTGGAACTTCTCTATAGGTGTAGTCCTCTGCTTAGACCTTCCAAGCATGTCTCCTGATCCCTACATCTCAACGCACAAAGAAAAAAACAAAATCGAAATTAATCATGAGGCATAAACAAACACATGACACAGAATCATGAGACATAGCTTTACCTTTCGATTCGATCAATCATCAACACTCGCCGTTTTGATTCCGCCGAGGAGAGCCACGGAGAGAGACGTCTCTACTTTTCTTCGTCGACGAGCCATCGAGGAGAGCCACCGCGAGATCAAAAGGCACTTGAGGCGGAGTCGTCGAGGAGTCATCGATCAGAGCCACCACAAGATCAAAAGTGCAGAGGCGGAGTCGTCGAGGAGAGCCACAGCGAGATGAAAAGCGCCGAGGCGGAGCCGTCGAGGCGAGCCACCGCGAGATTAAAAGTCAGGCGAGGTGGAGTCGTCGAGGAGATCTAGAGAGACGCGGAGCCGTCAAGGAGAGCTAGAGAGACGCGGAGCTGTCGAGGAGAGCCACTGAGAGATCAAAACCACACAAGTAGAGTCGTCGAGGATCACCATCGAGATATCAACATCGGAGAGGTGGAGTCGTCGAGGAGAGATAGAGAGACACGGAGCCGTCGAGGAGAGCAAGAGTGACGGAGAGTCCACCGACGGAGACGCTGAGGAGAGCCATCCGATCGAAACACATGCAGAGTCGCCGAGGAAAGCGAGAGAGACAAGGCGTCGTGGAAGAGAGGGAGAGAGACGAGAGGCCGAGTGATTCTTTCTCGAGAAAGAAAGAGAAGAACGTGCAAAAGGGCACGTACCCCACAAGACCCGGCTCTTAACGGCCCCTGATAAGAAGCGCTTCTTCACATTAAGGTTAATTTTCTTTTTTTTTTTTAAATCCGAATAACACTAAAAACCCCACTTAAGACACTCTGTTAATTATGGTCTAATAAGCCTGGACCTGGAGTGGGCCCACCTTGGAAGCATTGATGGGATAGGAACAAGCTTACAGAATCTTCAGGTGTTGAAACTATATCATTCTCTTCACTTTATTGATCCAAGATCTATAGAAGCCGGAAAACCGGACTGAAATAAACGATATAATAAAAGCGATATGTTAAGGAAATAGAAGATTGTAAAGAGGGAATAAAAGAACGATCAGAAATCATATTCGCAAACGTACATGGAGTCGAGATATAATCTCTTTCCTTAACTCTAAATATTCACTCCGTTAGTGAGACGGGACTGTACGAATATAGAATCTCAGGATACAACCATGGCAGACGAATCACGCTTCACTCGTGATCGACCTATCGAACTATAAACTCTACGAAACACTCTCGGGTTTATGACTTACGCAAAGGGATTTTTGCTGTTGGTTTTTTTACGGAAAAAGTTAAGAAATGAAGGAGGAGGAGATGCGATATTTAAAGAGAAGAGCGAGAGCCACTTCCCGCAACAGTTGCTGCACGTGGACGGAAATCTTGCGGAGATCACGGGACGTTGAGTTTCGAAAACTTATTCCCCAAGACTCTCTCATATCTCTATCAAACAATTCGAGAGGATAAAATGCATGACGTTTTTATTTTCTAGACAAACTACTTGTCGTTTTAAATAAAAATGCATGATTTTTTTTCCGAATTGAATGGCAAAACGTTGAGCTTAACTTGGTCCAGAAAGAATCTTATTGGGCCGGAGGCCCTCCACCAAGACCCGCGCCGCCGCCGCCCCTCCAACTCTTCTCTCGTTTCCGATGTGGGACAAACGAGAATCCTTGCTCTGTGACTTGTTTTTGGGCTTTATAGACTCAGCCCAAGTCATGTTCTTTTCACCATTGATCAAAAAAGCCATGGGCTATAATTATTGATCCAACAATATCAATTGACGAGCTTCAACTTTTAGAGCACTTGAAGATTTTAACAGGAAACGTAAGAGATGCTTCAATGTTGGAAAGTATCCAAAGAGTTGAGCGACTGGCGAGTTGTGTTCAAGGCGTTTTGATTCAGCAGATGTGTGCAAAGGTTTTAACATTGAACATGGTAGCTCTGAGTGGTCTTCGAAAATTTGAAACTAAGAACTCCAGTTTCTCAGAGATAAAGATAGACTGGAAAAGCAAAGAGAAAGAAGATCTTCGTTCTCCATACTTCAAGCACCTCTCAAGTATTGTTATAGACGGTATGGACGGTGCAAAAGAATTGACCTGGCTATTGTTTGCTCCAAATCTCAAGCATCTTGAGGTGATACGTTCAGGAAGCCTAGAAGAAATAATAAAGAAGGAGAAGGGAACGAGTATTAGCAATGTGCATCCTGATATGACGGTTCCCTTTGCGAAGCTACAATTCCTCACTTTAAGGGGTTTGCCTGAATTAAAGAGAATTTTCTCAAATCCTCAGGCTTTTCCCATCCCTGAAAAATATTCTTGTCAAAAGACTGCCCAAAGCTACCCAAAGCTGCCACGGAGAGTTTCCGAGACACGAACATGAATATTGAAGTTGATGAATGAGGCTCCGAAGCCCCGTTGCATATGTGTCATATGTGTGTGAGAGTGTATCCTCTCAGTTTCTTAAACTTGGTTTTCGTTTTATTGTTCTGCTTTTGCTTGAATGTCATTGTTGTCAAAATCGTATTTCTCAAAGCTGGAAACTTTTTCATTGTTGTGTTGCATTTCCACTTCTCTCCAGTTTGTAACCATTTGATACATTTTCATCAAAGCTTTCATTTGTGTGTGTGTTCCAGTTCATGTATCTCTAACGCAAACTCTGACACAAAACCGCATTGTTAATAGTAAGAACGACAGTGAGCAGGTGTAATCACCGTCCCTCAATATTAGCTCAATGTGTAGATATGAATATCAAAGATTATCAAACTCACTTTATTAACTTAGGAAAATCACTCAAAACCTAAGCTCTCACAAATAATCTCTAAAACTCATAAGTTCATGGCACACCTCACCATCTTCTTATATAGAGATATATATCCTAAACTCATTAGGAATACACTTTATTATAATTATCTATTTCAACTAAGATAAGGATAACTTGATTCCTAAGCTATCTTCAAGTTTATCTCCAACATTCACCCTCTTAAACTTAAACTCATCACTTAGTAAATCTTTGACTCCAACTAGCTTTCTCATCTCCTTAAACTTTATTCTTCCAAGGGCTTTGGTCAGGACATCCGCTTTCTGAATGCTTCCAGCAACGTGCTCTACTATAACTTGTTCATTGTCGATGCACTCTCTGATGAAATGGTACCTCTTATGGATGTGCTTACTGCGGCCATGGAAGACAGGGTTCCTAGTCAATGCAATTGCTGATTTGTTGTCTATGCGTACAACAACCTTTTCACACGGTTTCTCCACTACTTCAGCAAGCAACTCTTGTAACCAAATGGCTTGCTTAGCTGCCTCAGTAGCTGCCATAAACTCGGCCTCGCATGAAGACAGAGCAACAGTCTCTTGCTTTTGAGAACACCATGTGATGAGGCAATCGTTGAGGTAAAACATGTGACCCGTGATGCTTCTTCCATCGTCGGTATCAAAATTGTGACTACTCTCACTATACCCTATCAGTGTCGAGTCTCCTGATCGCTTGAAGTCCAAACCATAGCCGAAAGTCCCCTTAACATACCGTAGTATCTGTTTGAGGGCCGCATAATGTGATTCCTTTGGTTCATGCATATAGCGGCTTAGTACTCCAACTGAATACGCCAGATCAGGTCGAGTATGCAACAAGTAGCGCAAGCATCCTATAACTCTCCGAAAGTCTTTCTCCTCTACACCTCGTTCATCTTGAGCCCTCGACAATTTCAAACCAGCATCCATTGGAATTTGCGTTGCATTACATTCAGCCATGCTTGTCTCTTCCAAAATCTTCTTCGCATAACTCTCCTGCCTTATAGAGATCCCACCATCATATTGTAACACTTCAATACCAAGATAGTATGTCAATAGCCCTAGATCAGTCATCTCGAATTTGGTTGCCATATTCTTCTTGAATTTTTCAATCATCTCCACCTTAGAGCCGGTGATGAGCAAGTCATCAACATATACCGCCACAAGAAGTATATCATCGTTTTTCCTCATTCGGTACAGAGATGGCTCTTTTGTGCACTTCACGAACTTCAGGTCTCCAAGAGTTCGATTTAGTTTCTCATTCCACGCTCTTGGAGCTTGCTTCAAACCGTAAAGCGCTTTCTTGAGTTTATATACCTTCCCTTCGCTGCCTTCTACTTCATACCCCTCCGGCTGGCTCACATATACATTCTCTTTCAGCTCTCCATACAAAAATGCAGTTTTCACATCAAGGTGATGACCTGGCCAACCGTTTGAAGCTGCTAAAGCGATGATGAACCTTACAGTATATATTCGTGCCACAGGTGCGAACACCTCTTCATAATCTATTCCGTGGCATTGAATGTAACCTTTTGCAACTAACCGTGATTTATGTTTGTTGATGGTGCCATCTAAGTTCCGTTTGATTTTGAATATCCACTTCAAGCCGATTGCTTTGGCTCCAGGGGGAAGATCTGCTAGTTCCCAAGTGTTGTTCTTAATGATTGAAGCTATCTCATCGTCGCATGCATCCCTCCATACCTTCTCTTCTATTGCATCAGCGAATTCATATGGTTCTTGGTTTAATAGTAACAACATCCTTTCTCCTTCGATCTCAGCTAGGTAGACGTAATCATCAAGGTAGCTAGGTGGCTTCCGAATGCGAGTCGATCTTCTAATTTCTGATTGATCTTTCTTTGTATCAAGTTCAAACACTGGCGCCGAGTTCTGTTCTTCTTCATCTTCTTCGTCTTTTGTGACTGTTCCATCCTCAAGATTTTTCTCATCTTCTCTTATGCCATTGTTTCCGTATTCTCCAAAAATAATTTTGAAACTCCCCAACTCATCAGTGATTTCTTTCGTTGAATTACTCCAGTTCCACCCTTTGGCTTCGTCAAAAACCACGTTTCTGCTTACTACAAGCCTTCGAGTTGAAGGATCAAACAATCGATATGCCTTGGATCCTGGTTCTGTTCCTAAGTGTACAAGTGCTCTGCTTCTGTCGTCCAGTTTCCTCAAGTGTGGTGTATCAGTTTTAGCATATCCAATGCACCCGAAGACCTTTAGATGTCCAATGTTTGGTTTTCGTCCCTTGAGAGCTTCATCTGGTGTCGGGGCTTCAAGCACTTTAGTTCCAACTCTGTTGATTAAATACGTGGAGTTTCTGACTCCTTCCCCCCATAGATAGTTTGGAACGTTCATATGCTTGAGGATGCTTCTTGTCATCTCCAATAGGGTTCGGTTTCGACGCTCTACTACACCATTTTGCTGAGGAGAGTATGGGGCTGTCAGATGTCGGTTAATCCCTGAAGACTCGCAGTATGATTTGAATTCGTTTGAGGTGAATTCGCCTCCTCTGTCAGTTCTTAGAGTTTTGATCTTTGTCTTAGTCTCGTCTTCCACCATGGTCTTGAAGGTTTTGAATTTCTCGAACGCTTCGCTTTTCTCCTTTAACAATATTGACCACATGTATCGAGAGTAATCATCAATAAGAACAAAGATATACCTATTGTTCCCAGCTGTGTGAGGAGTAATTGGTCTGCATAGGTCCCCATGTATCAGTTCTAATGCATTCTCAGCTCGATATGATGTAGTAGAAGGGAATGGGTGTCTTGCTTGCTTCCCAAGCAAGCATGAAGAGCAAGTATCCTTGTCGACAATCAGTTTTGGTAGACCTATCACCAATTGATCCTTAATCATTGTCTTTAGCGAGCCTGCTCCAATATGTCCCAAGCGCGCATGCCAAGTACTTGATTCAGATTGAGTTGTCACTTGAAAACAATGATCATCAACTATATCCATGAGTACTTTGTAGAGCCGGTTGATTGATCTTTTAGCTTTGACAATGAGTCTCCCTTCCTTGTCATGTAGAGTGAGATCTCCCTCTTTCATTCTAACCTCACAGCCAGATTCAGTTGCTTGTCCAAGGCTGATGATATTGCTCTTGAGATCCGGAATATAGTAGACATCAGCTAGTAGTTTCTTTGATCCATCTTGGTTTATGAACAGAATCGATCCCTTACCTTTAATGTCAATTCTTGAATCATCACCGAAACGTACTTTTCATGTTACTGTCTCATCAATTGTCTTGAAATATTTACGCTTTCCGGTCATGTGATTGCTTGCCCCGTTGTCTAAGTACCAGACCCTCTCGTTGTCGGAGTTGGTTTCAAACTCTTTTGGCTTCACATTCCTTTCATTGAGGTAAACAACTTCATGCATCAGTAACCTATCTGCTTCTTGCGTCTCTTCTGCTTTATCGGATCTATGCTCATAGGCTTCCTGTAGCTTCAGCAATCTATCTGGACAAGACGATGCAAAGTGTCCAGTCTTGTCACACCTGAAGCAAGTGATCTTCGATATATCGAAGTCTCGGTAGTACCTTCCACGTCCACGACTTCTACCAGAAAACCTTTCTCCACGTCCTCCGCGTCCATTATAATCTCGATTTAACTGGTAGTTTTGGTTCTCTGAGCTAGCATACATCAATTTGTTCTGTTCTTCTTGGTCGTTTGTCTCATCTTCACTTATCCGTTCCTCATATGCTTTTAAGCGTCCGATTATGTCTTCAAAGGATGTTAAGTTGAGATCGAGAACTTGTTCCAGCGACGCCACTATGTGTATATATTTCTTCCTAGGTAGACTTGAGAGAAACTTCTTTACTAGCTTTGGTTCGTCGATATTTTCCCCTAACTGGAAAAAACAGGTTTCAGACTTAGAATTTCTGGATTCAGAAAACAGTGATTTTCTTCAAATTGAAGATCGAATAACTTCCAGATTTTACCGCGTAATGAAGCGTTCTTAGTGGATATAGAAAGCTGGTAACGTCAGCTTTCTAACAATATCACGAACGTCACGTAATTCCTTTTGTATCAACCAGAAATCGCTTCCCTTGTATCAACCAGTGGCTCTGCGAAACAGAAAAACCAGATCTGAACCGATTTCAGAAACGTAATGGTTTTCCCTCAACTTGTAGATTGTGTAACAAACTGAGATTACCTCGTAATTGAGATCTGAAAGTTGTTGTGTCTTCCTTGCAACTAGATCTATCATTTCCACTTGAGTTCTTTGCCTAACTCTTTCGTATCTGGTCGCAAACTTCTCTCCAAATTCCCAAGTAGGCACTCATATCTCGAAGTAACTGCAGGCTGCGTTTTCGGTTATTTTGGCAGAGCTTCGCCGTCAAATTTGTCTCTCCATCTCCTCTAGGTCGTGCCCTCAATATATAGGTGATGGAGCTTAGGGTTCAGATCATGCAAAATTACTAAAAGACCCTTCTTTAGGGTTTTGCCTTAAACCGTGGGCCTTACGTTTAGGGTCTGAAAGATTGTTGGGTTTGGGCTGTGACAATTCTCCCAACTTAGAAATAATTCGTCCTAGAATTTCACTGTTTGGGCAGGTACTCGCTCTTGATCCTAAAGAGCTCCGGTTAATCGACATGCAACCAATATATCAAATACTAAGTTATCTCTCAAACTCCATCTATTTCCCAACAAGATGAATTTTCGGAATACTCTTTCCTTTTACTTTAATTCCCTTACGGCCCAGGATTTCACTAGGTACACCTTGAAGAGTCAAATTCATTTCCACGTCTGGGGTGGATGTGGGATAATCGGTCTGGTGAGTCTATCCACCATTACACATATGGCATCCTTGCCACACGTCGTTTTTGGTAAACCAGTGACAAAATCCTTAGTAATCGTATCTCATTTTCACTCTGGTAAAGGTAAACTATGTAATAAACCACTTGGTAATCTTCGCTCTGGTTTTACCATTTGACAAATCGAACATTGCACAACATAGTTGGCAACATCCTTCTTTTTTTTTATATCCCACTCCAATGATAGTAACTTCTTTAATCTTGATACATTTTATTATTTCCTCGATGTATCAAAAATATTGATTGATGGACGTGTTGTAAGATTTCGTCTCTTAGACCTTTATCAACTTGCACACACTCATTTTTGGTATAGGGCTGTCCTATTATCTATTGTGCGATACCCAATCACCCCAGTTTCCAAAACCTTCTTTAATTCTACATCATTTTTCTGTGCTTCTCTAACCCTCCATAACAAATACGCTTGGTCTATTGCTTCCAATCCAGCATTATCACCCTCAACAGTTACTGCACAAAAACTTAAGGTAGTTAAAGTTGTCGTCAGATCTTGTACATCTTTGATGCTTGCCACATCGCTCCTCCTTTCTACTTAAGGTGTCCGCAACATGATTAGCTTTTCCTGGGTGGTATGTTATCCAAGTCATAATCTGCCATTTTCTCAATCCACCTTCTTTGCCTTAGATGTAAATCACCTTGCGTGAACACATACTTCAAGCTCTTATGATTAGTAAATATCTTAACTTTTTCTCCATACAAGTAACAATGGCATATTTTCAAAGAAAGAAAAAAAAAACCACTGCTGCAAGCTCCAGATCATGAGTAGGGTAGTTAAACCTCATGCTTTTGTAGTTGTCTTGAGGCATACGCGATTACCTTATCTTTTGCAAGAGCACACATCCTAACCATGTTCCTGATGCATCGGTGTAAACCACATACGGTACTTCTGTCCTTGGTAATACCAACACCGGAATTCTGGTCAAATGCTCCTTCAGTTTCTTAAAGCCCTCTACACGCTGATCCGTCCATTCAAACTTTACTCCTTTTTCCGTTAGTTGAGTCATCGGTTTAGACAAGCTAGCAAATCATTTTACGAATTTTTGATAGTAGCCAGCTAACCCAAGAAAACTACGCACCTCTGTGGCACTTTTAGGCGTAGGTCAATTACTGATTGATGTTACCTTTTCAGGATCTACAACCATTCCCTCTTCTGACACCACATAACCCAAGAGTCCTATCTTCTTTGTCAGAAACTAAACTTGATCAACATAGCTAATAACTGTTATTCACATAACTTATTCATCACCACAAGCAGATGCTACTCTTGCTCTCCTTTAGTCCTTGAGTATACCAAAATATCATCAGTGAACAAAATTACGCATTTATCCAAATACTCCTGAAATCTGTTGTTCATCAATTTTGTAAAGGTTGCTGGTGCATCACGAACTCACAATGTCCATGACGTGTCCGGAAAGCCATCTTTCTCACATCCTCCTCTGCTACAGATGTATGATGATAGCCAGATGCTAAATCAATCTTTGAGAACCACAAAGCTCCTTGAAGTTGGTCTAACAGCTCGTCAATACGTGGTAGCGGGTACTTGTTCTTTATTGTGACTCTATTCAATCCCCGGTAGTGAATGCAAAGTCTAAAACTTCCATCATTTTTCATTACAAATAGAACTAGTGCTCCCCATGGCGAACTACTTGGTCGGATGAACCTTTTGTCTGTTAAATCCTCTAACTTCTTTCTCAATTCCGTCATCTTTACGCGAGCTAAGTGATAGGGTGCTCTAGACACTGGTGTAACCCTTGACTCTATCTTAATGGTGAAAGCATCTCTCCTTGTTTGTGGTGGTCTTTGAATAGTTCGGAAACGTCCTTGTATTCTAGTGTAACTGGAATAATGTGCATCTACTTCACCACATTCCATGGTGCACATTCCATGGTGTTGTGGCTAGGTAAGCTTCATTTCTCTCTGCCAACAGCTCTTCTTCTTGAATCATCGAGATCATAATGAATCTACTATGACATTTAATCTAATGGTAACCTAATTTTTTTTCTCATGCATGCATACGTGTCTTAAAGATTCGACCCTTATTACTAATAAATTTGATGAAATCTCTGAAAAAAGAATTTTTTAAGTTATTTAGAACATTTCAAGAATACTCTAACCCTTTCCCTTTCTATTATGACCCTCCGGGTCAGAACCGGAGTGGCCTTTTGATGTGCTCTTGGGTAGCGCACCGGGCAAAACAGACATGCATGGCTTGATCATGGGAAGTAGTAAAGATATATGTTCATTGTTTGACACATACCTTACAAACCTCGAGGCTTATACGCATGAAATTAATTGGAGAATGTTCTCAACTCAATTACGGAACTCCTCGAACAAGAATCAGATCAAATGGAGTTCAGATGAAAGAGTTATGCAATCAAAACCGGTGATCTTCAGTTCTCGCGAATTTGTGCTGTACGGATCGTCCAGTCCACGTCTTGATCCTTATCACCATGGACCAGAATGACCAGAATGAACCTAGACAGTAGTCGAAGGTTCTTCTTGACCAGTCCATCTCAAACTCAGCAACTTTGACTCATTTATTATTTTCTAGTCAAATTTCTCATTTCCTAGATGTGTGATTCCCACAAATAATTATGTCTTTCTTTGACCACATCTAGTATAAATATGTAAACTCTTTCATGAATAAAATCAATCTATGTTTTTGAGTTTATTTTCGTTTCTTCTCTGAGTGAGAGAGAGAGATCTTTAGCTAGTTCATTGGTGTGAACCGGCTTGTTGATTTGGTGGTCAGCCAATTCATCTTTATGTGTTGTTTGGTGGTTAGCCAACGAATTACAATCGTTCTTAGGTGGTTAGCCTTAGATCGTGGGTATATCAAGAGTGATTCCGCATATCTTGACGATCCTTTCAATCCATCTCAGTTCCAGAAGTGCCATTGCTTTCTCGGATCATATCCAACACCCAGCTAAAGTGATCTTTCCCGATTTAGGGCGTATCACCTTTAACCTAGGCTCTGATACCAAATTGTAATCACCGTCCCCCAAATCCCACTCTTGTGCCCTAACTTGAACAACAAGAAACACATGCATACACTAAAAAGGAAAAGGGGGGGGGGGGGGGGGTGAATAACACACAGTCATTCAGTGAGGATGGTCATGTCTGACCACATGACTCCTAACATTATTAACCAACTTGCATGTGAAAATACTAGTACTAGAACATTCAATCACCTAACATATTAAGCAATTAACAAGCATAACACATCATTTACACATTCATTAATCACATTAACATTTCTGATCTCATAATCATTTCCAATATTAATAATAACATAACAGCTTAAGCTCGCCGTCACCTCGAAAGGTCGTATGCTACCTTGGGCTCGTTAGCTGGTTTACGGGCTTTGACGGGATCGCCATGTCCTCGTCCTCAGTCCGACTTTACACATTTAATATTTACTTAACAACTTCATCACTTATCACTTTAACATTTATCAACTAACAGATCGTCATCAACATTATCATCAAAAATAATCATCAAACAATCAAACATAACAAATTCCTAGACCTAGCATTTAAGAATACAACTTGACTAATAATAATAAAAGTCCACAGATCACATTCTCACCTGTGCCTTAAGGTTGAAAGTGGATTTTGAAACTAGCGGGTTGACACTCTGTTCTAGTGATCTGAAACTCTAAACAAGATAACGTCAACAGATATAGATTCCTTACAGCTAGATCTTTCCAGGGACACATTACACGCGTCCTAAGTCCCTCTGGTTCACCGGTAAACCTTCTCACAAAACTCCTATGTGAAACTGGAAAAAACAGGTTTCAGACATAGAATTTCTGGATTCAGAAAACAGTGATTTTTCTCCAAATTGAAGATCGAATAACTTCCAGATTTCACCGTGTAATGAAGCGTTCTTAGTGGATATAGAAAGCTGGTAACGTCAGCTTTCTAACAATATCACGAACATCACGTAACTCCTCTTGTATCAACCAGAAATCGCTTCCCAATATGGCTCTGCGAAACAGAAAAACCAGATCTGAACCCTTCTGCATCTCTTGACGATCCTTTCAATCCATCTCAGTTCCAGAAATGTCATTTCCTTCTCGGATCATATCCAACACCCAGCTAAAGTGATCCTCCCTATCTTAGGGTTCTTCAGTTGGTATCAGAGCCACTTTGGCTGGTTTGTTTTCTTTCATCTTTCATCTTCTCATCTCTCCACGTTTTTCTCTCCACCACTCCTCCTGGATTTCTCTTCAGAAGTGATTCAAGCCAAAATTTTTTTATCAATATATATATATATATATATATATATATATATTGATAAAAAAATTTTGGCTTGAATCACTTCTGAAGAGAAATCCAGGAGGAGTGGTGGAAGAAAAACCCTGCTGGCTGAAAAGAAACCCAGCCTTAGGACAGTTAAGGCGGATCCATATCAAAATTCTCTTCATCTTTCTATCTCTTTTCTTTTTCCCACAAAAGTTTGTTTTGGGTTTTGATTGCTGAATTTTGACTGCCTATCATCCTTTGATCCAGTGGAAAAAACTCTGAGTGATCACCTAAAATTCGTGAGCTAAACACTTTGAGTGTGTGAGGATTTTTATTTGCTAACTCTTTTGTTAAGTGTTTTTCAGGATGTTTAGACTTCACAAGAAATCAAATCAGGCTTCAAAACTACAACAAGATGTTTATTATCCTTTTAAAACTGTGCTGGAAAAAACGCAATTGATTTTTGGAGATAAGAAACATTTTGCTTCTAATGGGTTTGATTTTGTGCGGAAACAAAGAAACCAAAGGAAGAGGCAAAACAAATTCGATGATGATGAGAAGAGGGTCAGAAATGGTGATCGTCCCTTCACCAAAGCCAAGAGAAGCAACATTAATGTGCTTGATCGAAACTAGCTTCAGACTTATGCCGGTTTGGAGAAGATGAAGCATAAAGCAATTTTTGCTATTCAGCAACTCAAAAACAACAGAAACACCAACAATTCTTCTTCACCAAAACAACAATGTAATTTCTCTTCTCTTTCAAATTCCAATTTGAAAACTAATGTGTTGTCTTTTGATAAAAGCAAAGCTGTGAAAACCACAAGCAAAGCTCATTCTACCAGGTGTTTCAAATGCCATAGGATCGGTCATTATGCTAACAAGTGTCAAAACCAGAAACCGTTGGTGACTTTGGAGAGTGACAATGTTGAAACCGAGCCACACAAGGTAGGATTTTCAGACTTATTGCCAACTTTCGATGACTATGCACATGAGCCAATGGCAGGTAGTTCTGCATTGATTTTTCAGTTTGAAAAGGATTCTAAAAAGGTTTTGAACAAGAATGAATTTTCTGTTCCTTTGAATGCTTTTGAAATGGGCGCATATGACCTTGGTCTTGCAAGCTTTGTGTCAATGCAGGATGTGATATATAAAGAACAAAACCGTGGTCATCAAGCAAACCAAGAAGGACCTTCTTCCATTCAAAGGCCGAACCAAACTCAAGGTGAGCAATGTTCTGATTATGATTCTTTTGCTTATAACCCTTTCCCTTTTAATGTTACAGATTTGAGGACAAATCTTTTTGAAGAGGGAGGAAATGATGTGCCCTTGGGTAGCGCACCGGGCAAAACAGACATGCATGGCTTGATCATGGGAAGCAGTAAAGATATATGTTCATTGTTTGACACATATCTTCCAAACCTCGAGGCTTCTACACATTAAATCACTTGGAGAATGTTTTCAACTCAATTACAAAACTCCTCGAACAAGAATCAGATCAAATATAGTTCAGATGAAAGAGTTATGCAATTTACAAAACCAGTGATCTTCAGTTCTCGCGAATTTGGGCCGTACGGATCGTCCAGTCCACGTCTTGATCCTTGCCGCCATGGACCAAAACGACCAGAATGAACCTGAACAGTAGTCGAAGGGTCTCCTTGACCAGTCCACCTCAAACTCAGCAACTTTGACTCATTTATTATTTTCTAGTCAAATTTCTCATTTCCTAGATGTGTGATTCCCATAAATAATTAAGTATTTCTTTGACCACATCTAGTATAAATATGTAAACTCTTTTATGAATAAAATCAATCTATGTTTTTGAGTTTATTTTCGTTTCTTCTCTGAGTGAGAGAGAGAGAGTTCCTTAGCTAGTTCATTGGTGTGAACCGGCTTGTTGATTTGGTGGTCAGCCAATTCATCTTTGTGTGTTGTTTGGTGGTTAGCCAACGCATTACAATCGTTCTTAGGTGGTTAGCCTTAGATCGAGAATATATCACGAGCCATTCCGCATCTCTTGACAATCCTTTCAATCCATCTCAGTTCCAGAAGAGCCATTGCCTTCTCGGATCATATCCAACACCCAGCTAAAGTGATCCTTCCCGATTTAGGGCGTATCACCTTTAACCTAGGCTCTGATACCAAATTGTAATCACCGTCCCCCAAATCCTACTCTTGTGCCCTAACTTGAACAACAAAAGGGGGGGGGGGGGTGAATAACACACAGTCATTCAGTGAGGATGGTCATGTCTACCCACATGACTCCTAACATTTTTAACCAACGTGCATGCGAAAATACTAGTACTAGAACATTCAATCACCCAACATATTAAGCAATTAACAAGCATAACACATCATTTACACATTCATTAATCACATTAACATTTCTCATCTCATAATCATTTCTAATATTAATAATAACATAACAACTTAGGCGGGCCGGCACCTCGAAAGGTCGTACGACCTTGGGCTCGTCAGCCGGTTTACGGGCTTTGACGGGATCGCCATGTCCTCGTCCTCAGTCCGACTTTACACATTTAATATTTACTTAACAACTTCATCACTTATCACTTTAACATTTATCAACTAACAAATCGTCATCAACATTATTATCAAAAATAATCATCAAACAATCAAACATAACAAATTCCTAGACCTAGCATTTAAGAATACAACTTGACTAATAATAATAAAAGTTAACAGATCACACCCTCACCTTTTCCTTAAGGTTGAAAGTGGATTCTGAAACTATTGGGTTGACACTCTGTTCTAGTGATCTGAAACTCTAAACAAGATAACGTCAACAGATATAGATTCCTTGCAGTTAGATCTTTCCAGGGACACCTTACACGCGTCCTAAATCCCTATGGTTCACCGGTAAACCTTCTCACAAAACTCCTATGTGAAACTGGAAAAAACGGGTTTCAGACTTAGAATTTCTGGATTCAGAAAACAGTGATTTTCTTCAAATTGAAGATCGAATAACTTCCAGATTTTACTGCGTAATGAAGCGTTCTTAGTGGATATAGAAAGCTGGTAACGTCAGCTTTCTAAAAATATCACGAACGTCACGTAACTCCTTTCGTATCAACCAGAAATCGCTTCCCAATATGGCTCTGCGAAATAGAAAAACCAGATCTGAACCGATTTCAGAAACGTAATGGTTTTCCCTCAACTTGTAGATTGTGTAACAAACTGAGATTACCTCGTAATTGAGATCTGAAAGTTGCTGTGTCTTCCTTGCAACTAGATCTATCCATCCAACTTGAGTTCTTTGCCTAACTCTTTCGTATCTGGTCGCAAACTTCTCTCCAAATTCCCAACTTGGGACTGATATCTTAAAGTAACTGCAGGCTGCGTTTTTGGTTATTTTGGCAGAGCTTCGCCGTCAAATTTGTCTCTCCATCTCCTCTAAGTCGTGCCCTCAATATATAAGTGATAGAGCTTAGGGTTCAGATCATGCAAAATTACTAAAACACCTTTCTTTAGGGTTTTGCCTTAAATCCTAAAGGATTAAAATGTATGAAACGTACCATTAGAACATTTTCACACAAATTGAATAAAGGATTAAAATGTATATATATTTTTACTATGCATCTGTTTGGCCAATATTAATTATTACAAATCAAATATTTTGCAAGTTTAAAATAAATAGAAATTGTATTGAAAATCACAATGAAACTCTTTGTATAACAAAAAAATATCAAAATGACAATCTTTATAAAATAGAGAGAATATTTACTTTAATACCACCATCAAAATCATCAAAATAGTTGAGGAAAGATCAGAGTTAACTAACTGCGCTTTACTTCATCTTTTCACTTTTTACCTAAAATAAGCAGATCAACAAAACCATACCAAAGAAGAATCATTAAATGTTTTCCCATATAATTTTGTGCTTCATGTTTTTGTAGGGATTTTTGTATCAATAAAAAATATTATCTTTTTTTTTGAAAATAGTAAAAAAAACATATTCAACACATAGTCTACGCGTATAAATTGATAAATAAATAAAATTAGAAGTATTAACTGCGTGTAGCGCGGTGAGAAGCTCTAGTATATATAACGCAAGGAAACTTAAAGTGAATAGGCGTCAGAAATGTAAACAATGTATAAATTAAGGATTCAAATACCTAACCCTAGGTAGATTATTTCCTATAACAAACAGCCGTTACAATTATGTGAGAGATGATAATGGTAATTAATAAATTGAATACAATAAGTGCATTTCACACAAACGTTTTTGAGAGGAAACGGCTACGTACATAACCAGCGTTGCTACTATTTAAACAGAGTAAGCAAAGACAATCTCACAATCACAAGTGTAAAACAAATGTGAGCCTCCTTGAAGTCCTGCACCAAGATCTACTTAGAGTCACACCAAAGTTGGTGAAACCTCTTCTATTGATTTTCATAATTACATTGAGGAGAAGTTCACTTCATCAGACAGCAGAAAGGTGTACCAACAAGGAAACAACTCAGCATACCACTACATGAAAGTTGTCGAGGGATGCCTAGAAAACAACAACCTTGAAGCACACACTATCTCAAAGGTATGATTCATTGCTTCTACAAAAATGATGTCCTTATTGGTCTCTTTCATTTGAATGTAGCAGCTGATGGTGGACACAAAGAATCAATGTATCTTTATCGAGTTATCCTACTAGAATGGAAGATGCAAAAAACTACTTGGCTAATCTCAATTGGGTGGAATACACAACCTTGATTAATGCCTGACTTTTATCATCTTAATAATATGACAAATACATGTGCAAAAGTGTCACACTACAAGCAAATGGTGAAGTTGGGTTTTATGATTTAACAACATCACATCTCATAGTCTCATAGAGTTATGAGATGTTGTGTTGTTATACTATGAAGATAAACTCTGTCATTTGTTTATAGTGGTAGCATTTTGAAGAATTGTTCTGTTGGAGTTTTTACTATTTGAATTTCAAGTTTGATAAGTCTATGGTTTGCTTAAAAAGAGAAAAATAAATCTATGGTTCACACTTCATATCTTTTAGAAGAGGTTGTTTTGGTATTTTTCCTTTTTTTCTTGCACTACAAGAAAAATGGCTTTTCTTAGCGGCCGAAAAACGCTATCTAATGATACCATAGCATTTTAACAAGCGCCAGATCATCGCCTGTTATAATAGGTCACACACTTTAGATAGCGGTTTATTGCATTGCTATCGGATTACGAGATATAATAGCGTTTTTCTCTATGCAATAAAATATTCTTTTACATCATTTCATTTATGCTATTATTTACATAATTATAAATACATATATTAATTGTTATTTTTAATATTATAATTGCAATTAACTAAATGCAATTATTTTTTAGTATGCTTTTATACGAAATAGAAATAATCATAATAATTTTATTAATAAATTACAAAAATGTTGTATTACACTAAACCGAAGCAAAAAAAAATCTAAACTAAACCAAAGCAAAAACAAACTACACAGAAGTAAGAAAAACATTAAACCAAAGCAGAAAAACCTAAATATAAATCTAAACCGCCGCATCACGCCATCGTCATACCACCGCATCACGTCTCGTCATCATCATCCGGCGCATCACGCGGTATCTCCTTTGTCTTCACTCTGTGGTGAGCAGAAGCCGCTAGCAACGACGCCGTACCTCCCTCAAAGCAAAAACAAACTACACAGAAGTAAGAAAAACATTAAACCAAAGCAGAAAAACCTAAATATAAATCTAAACCGCCGCATCACGCCATCGTCATACCACCGCATCACGTCTCGTCATCATCATCCGGCGCATCACGCGGTATCTC
>NW_013617750.1:18573-22122 GCF_000695525.1 Brassica oleracea var. oleracea | reverse complement strand
CTCTTTCTCTCTTTTTAAAGAAAACAACCTGACCCTTGGGCAAGGTTCAGGGTCATTACATATTTCAAACCCGTGTCGACCACATTGTTCTTTAACACAAAGATTGACTGTCAAGGGGCGTGTCTATAATTACCTAGCTTGGACTTTTTGGATTCATACTGTACTTGTTTTACTGAACTTATAGAATACGGTGGAAGAGTAGCTGTTTTATACAATGACGATTTTGAAGAGAGAGGTGTGATGGAACTATGGGTTATGGATGATGCGGAGAAGAATGTGTGGTCGAAAAAGAATTTTGCGATGGATCCTTCTCAGATGCATTTACTCAATGACAGCCATTTCAGGGTACAAGATACAACTAGAAACGGTGAGGTTATTTTGGTACCTCAAAATACATCTCGTAATCCCAAAACCTGCGAGATGATCGTTCAACATAAAAGTAGCACTCGTTTCCACCTTTTTCTTTACAGTCTACAAAACAACCATTTGAGAGAAGTTGAAATCAAAGACACATCCAACTGCTATATTACTAACAAGTGGGTCATTATTGGATTAGATGATGTTGAGAACTTGATGTATCTTTACACGCTTATGCTTGCTTGTGTTTTCTTCTCTCCTTCTGGGTTTCTAAGAGCACCATTAACCATGGATTTTTAAAGGGTGTTTACCATTTTTTTAATTAAAAAATAGGAAAGAGAAGAAAAAGAAGAAGAATGAGTGCTTAATTAGACATCACAAACAGCTGTTACTTGCACTGTTTGCGGGTCCCACGGACACGTGGCGCCCCGCGATTGGTCATTCTTTTATTTTTTTTATTTTTTTTCTTTTTCAGACAAAAAAAAATTAAAAGTTTTTTTAAGCACCCCCACTTAAGCAACTAGTGGGTTAATGGTTCTCTAAGAGTATATTTATCCTAGCACCCCATTTGGAGTGCTTATTTTTTTATTTATTATTATTTATTTTTTTTTTTTTCCTTTTCTCTGATTAAAAAAATTAAAAATTAAAAACCCACCAATCGCAAGCCGCCACGTGTCAGTGGAGCCCGCAAACAGTTGAAAAAACATAAAAGATGAATTAACTTTTATCATAAAATGATTTATCTAATTAAACGGGAAGAATGAGTTTGGAATTTTTAGTTCTAAATGATTTGCAAAAAATAATTTGATTATTATACTTGTGACGAATTACAAAGTGTGACTCGTCTTTCTGCGGTAACTTATATCTAATGACACTAAAACTTATATGTTCTTGATTATCAAAAAAAAAAGAAAAAAAAAAAGATGAATGATACCTATATAATCTTGATTGTCAAATCTTACCTAAGGCTCAAAACCTTCCCTGCTTATTTAAGCAGCAGAAGCACCTCTATTTTCGAAAATGGTGAGACCCACCCACTATTTTATTCTTATTTTTTAAGCACTCCTCCTAAACTTCCATGATTAATGCTGCTCTAAGCTAGGTTTCATTGGTTTGAAGACATTTTATTTTATTTTGTTTTGTTTGGAGGTTTTGGCTGTTCTTTACGATACCTGACTTATTTGGGAAGGAGTATCAAAGAAGGTCACAAATTTGAACATTTCTTTTTAGCCATCCTCGAATTCTATTTACTTGACTAGTCTTTTACATGTGCTCTATAATACTTGTATTGCATATATATGGGAGAATTATTGACCAAAAAGGACTTGTATGTTATGAGATGCAAAACGAGCTTGGCTTGGTGGATTACAAGAGAAATGGTATATTGTCTTTGAGTAGTTGCAAACCAAAATGTCCATATGTCAGCATCTAGTGGAGGGTACAAAGGGGTTCTATAGAGATAAGGATATTAGTTTAGAGAAGGGTAACTTCCATATTGTATTTATCGATTTTTACATATTATCCTTCTATTAGGTTTCTATTGCTTGTATATAAAGGCTACCTTGTACATCAATACGACATACACTTTTACATTATTTCATGGTATCAGAGCAATTACGATCTCTGACCATATCTCGGACGAAAGAGCAGGGTATCCTGCTTGGAATTCATTAGCATGAGACCGTAGAGGACTTTTACGCGCAGCACCTGCATAGACAAATCTTCTTTACCATGTAAAGTTGCCACAAATGTTTCAGAACATGAAATGTATTTTACTTACCCATTCTCAGCTGCTAGAGACATCTTTACACCAACTTATCTCTTATTCTTCTTCTCCGCACGAACTCACAGGTCTGTTTCCACATCAAATAAGCACATCTGACATCTATTATATAATGAACTCACCAGGGCCTGACATGTCAGCACCCTTCTTTCTGACACATCACCCAATTTTTTTCATTTATCATTGTCTTTTTTTTACGTCTCACTCGACTCTTAATTTTCTCTAAAATCCAACCCTCTTTTAATGCTAACTAGATTTCCATTGTTCAATTGACTGTTTACTTATAACGAGAGACGAGCGATTGACCGTTTACTTATAAAGATAGTGGTGGTGGTTGAATCGAAAACGGATGCAAGCATAACGGGGATGGTGACAGCGGTTAGGACATGATATGAACATGAACGAGGTGATAATGTTATGGAAAATAAAAGCAGCATCTTTTGTGTAAAGAACAAAATGTAGCCGATAAGAGCATACTCAATGGTAAAAAACTTGTGGATTTCTCAAAAATAGTAAAATATTTATTATTGTTATGTTTTTTATTAATCTTATAAAATTTTAAAGTTGTTGAATTCCTAAAAAGAGTGACCAATGTACTTGGGTTTCTCAAATTATTTTGGGTGCTTTAAGAACGTCTGGTAGACTGATGTGTTGACATGAAGCGGAAGTAAGCTTCCAGACTTGAGAAATAAGCTGCCAGACTTGAAAATTAAGCTGCCACACTTGAGAATTATGCTAGAGACTTATAAGGTTTTATAAAGCTTTTATAAGGCTTTATAAGATTTTATAAGGTTTTATAAGGTTTTTATAAGCTCGAATTTTATTGAAAAGAAGAAGAAGAGAAAAGAAGACTGTTGAAGATATTTTAAAACAATGAATATTTTATTATATTGTGTACTGAGGCAACTTGCCTTTAAATACTTGTACCCAGATCCACAATTAAATCAAAGAAACTATTTTCTCCTTCTCTCTCTTACATTTTGAGATCTACTTTCTCTCTCTTTCTATGTTTTTCATGTTCTTCATTCCTCAGAAATAAACTCTCAATAATTCTCTCAGTCTAACATGGTATCAGAGCATTAAGCTCCTGAACCTCAGAAAAGCTTCCGCAAATTTATTTCTTTCTTTCTCAGATTATCTTCAAAATCTGTTGGATACATCCTTTTATTCGCTGGTCCAAAGGTCTTTCAAAAGGGAAGAATCTCACCAGAACTCAAGATAGAGGAGTACCCTATTCTCTGGAACTCAAGAAAGCTTCAACCATATCAGGAAAAGCTTCTTCAAAGTCCAGTTTATCTCAAAATCAGTAGGAACAATCTATTGTCCACTGGTTCATATCTCTCCATGAGGGAGAACTCCAACATGGTGTTGTTTCCAGAGTACAAGAAGGCTAAGGAACAACATAAGAA
>NW_013617750.1:6592-16009 GCF_000695525.1 Brassica oleracea var. oleracea | reverse complement strand
AGGGGGAGTGTTGACATGAAGCAGAAGTAAGCTGCCAGATTTGAGAAGTAAGCTGCCAGACTTGAGAATTAAGCTGCCAGAGTTGAGAAGTAAAATGCCAGACTTGAGAATTATGCTAGAGACTTATAAGGTTTTATAAAGCTTTTATAAGGCTTTATAAGGTTTTATAAGGCTTTATAAGGTTTTTATAAGCTCGAATTTTATTGAAGAGAAGAAGACTGTTGAAGATATTTTAAAACAATGAATATTTTATTATATTGTGTATTGAAGCAACTTATCTTTAAATACTTGTACACAGATCCACAATTAAATCAAGGAAACTATTCTCTTCTTCTCTCTCTATGTTCTTCATTTTCTTCATTTCCCAGAAATAAACTCTCAATAATTCTCTCATTCTAACGTGATGATCACATCTTTAGAACCAGTATATATCTTAAAGACATTGATGAAGAAGATATGAGCTAGTGTGAGTGATTCGATCAGAGAATATTAGAAGCTAAACTCAAATTTAATCAATGGGAAACCAGTTTGAAGGGTTTCTGTTACACTACACAATCCAGAGGTTAATTCCCAGTAGGAAAAAAATGAGGCAAATAACAAACAGAAACCCACAGGAAAGAAAAAAGCGAATAGCAAATTGCTGAAGTGATGTCTGATCCTAGAGAGGTGTGGCCTAAGCCTAATCCTGATCTGCATAAGTGTTACAACAAACTCTTGAATTTTGGTGTGAACATTGTGCTACTCCCTGGTTTAATTTTTTCCTTCTCTGGTTTAATTATAATGATAAAAATGTGGATATTTGGTGTGTCTAGATTTTGATAAGTTGAGGTCTGTATATTCTGCTTGTGCTAATGTCTAGTCTAAATTAGATTTCACTGTGTTGTTATTTGTTTTAAACTTTCAGTAAGTTACATTTTATGAGATATTTCATTCAATCTAATTTGCAGTAATTTCTTTTTTTTTTTTTTTTGTAAAACAATTTGCAGTAATTTCGTATGATAAATAATAGTTAACCTTCTATACATACACAAGTTAAAGACGTATTGCTCCATTTTCTTCCTCTATATTGTAGTTGTAGATGCCAAAATCAACGTTTATCATTCTCTTGATCATGGCTTGCTCTATAGGAGGAAAAATAGGATTAACTAGTAGGTCATATATATATATATGTGTGTGTGTGTGTGTGTTTCATGTAGTTTTGTGAATGTATTGTAGTTCTTATATGACAAAATGCTCGTTAACAATTTGAAATCGTATGTGTCTCCAAACACAAGAGATTTTAGTTGTATTCGGGTTGATACATCTTTTGATTTTCCCCGAGCAATAGTGCCCTTAGAACCGCATCGCACGTACCATCATAGTGTACGATCAAATGTCCTCCATGAGGTATCTCATGATATTTGATCCAAGGCAGCTTCTTCAAGATGCATCTATGAAGTTGAAACGGAACCACCTTGTCTTCCTTTCCATGCCATATATGAACAGAGTTCTCTCCACTCATTCTTACATCAGATGGATCAAAGTCCCAATGCCCGAACCCCGCCAAGAAATCGTCTTTAAGAGTATCAAATACACTCCTTTCCCGTAGTTTATCCTACAAGCAAATAAGACCACTAAAAATTGAACTGAACTAAACCGAATCGAGATTTCTTGCCACGAACCAGACCAAAATTTGGTCTTATACCAAATAATCAGAACTTTAATCAGAGTAAGGTATGGATTTACCTTGAGTACTAAACCGAATAAGCAAAAAGCTCATGTGTGATATATATATAAGGTATGGATTTACCTTAGTAAGCATCGGAAAACCGGTAATTCTCTTGAGTACCTCAATGTCACTGCTGTTGAAATAGAGTTGATTGCTTTCAAGGACTGAAGTAGTTGATGGGAAGAGTTTCTGACTGATCCACCAATTTAACAGGCCAGGTGCATATTTCGATATCCGAAAACACCATTTTATAAGCCCCCTCCTGTAGTCTTTCTTTATAAGCTTCTTAGAAAGCGACGGCCACCCATAGTTTACGACCGGAGCTACAAACGCCACTCCAGCTAGCCTGCAAGCAAACCCTTTTTCAAAAAAAAAAAAGAAAAAAACTAGCCTGCAATATTTATAAATTTTTATTCTTCGATATAAAACCTCAAAATTTAACATTTATACGATAAAACCACAATTTTAACATTTTCTTCGATAAGACCACGAATGTTACTATTTTATACGATTGTTGGGGGTGTTAATTGTAAAAACTCAACCACGGATATTAAACCTATGATTTTTACTCAAAGTCTTAAATGGTGGGTGGACAATTTTTACCTGTGAGGTATGTGTTTAAGACAACTCCACGTAGGATATGATCCCATGGAAACTCCAATTAAGTAAAACTTGGGTCCTATCTGCAACTTACGAGCAAGTTCTTCTATGTCAAGCGCTTCGCCTTGCAACGAACGTTCCGGGTTTGGATCAGAATCTCCATATCCAGCTCGGTCGTAGAGTAGAAAATATACGCCTAGCTCTTCTATCAACTCCTACAAAATCCAGGTGAGACAAGATAAAGTCAACTTTACAATAAAACTAAAAACCCACAAAAAGGCCCAAAATAATATACTTTTGAAGCAGAGAAGTTCATCTCTTTGGAGCTTCCAAACCCATGAATAAGAATGATCTTGTATTTGGCTTCGTTCTTTGGAACACCTCTCTCTTTATAAGCTAGGAATCTCCCATCTCGGAGCTTAACTCTGTTCACTGAATCTGTAACTTGATTCCTCTGTTTTCACAACATATAAGTACACTGTGAAAACAAAAAATGTAGTCCTTACAAGTTTTCTGAAGAAGTAAGAGTAACGTACCGGGCAAGAAATGGATGGCTTTGTTTCTCGCAAGAAGCTGAAACTGCTTGGAAGATCTGTTTTGGGTTTTGGATCTTGGGGTGAGAGAATGGTTTCTTGACATGATGGTGCAAGATGAGGAAGAACGGTTGAAGAAGAAGAAGAAGTAAGTATCCTCCTTGTTCTTTGTTGATTTAAGTTGTGAAATCCAATACGCCTCATTCTTGTATGAATTTGAAAGTTTCTATCTCATTTGATTCCAACAAGCTATATGTTGTTTAGTATACAAAAAAAAAAAAGCTATATGTTGGAATGCCATTTTTCCAAGTTTTTTTTTCTTTTTGGATATCCGGATATTCCTCTATTCCAGCTAGTGATCGTCCTACTCTTTGTTTTGTTTTTTTTTGACATCTCATTGTTTTAGTTTTTTGTTTTCCGGTAAAAATCTTTGTTTTAGTTTGTTAAAACGTTGTTTGACAGAATATAATTCTAGAATCATCTAATCTATTAATTTAGGATTATGTTTTTATCTATATTAACAAATCATAGTATGACCACTTAAAAAATAGTTAATATGACATATTTAGTTATTTACATTAATAATAAACCAAAATCATTAACTTTAGGTTTCTACCCTCACTAACTTGGTTTGCGAAATTCTGGGGATGGGAAACATAACCTACAATGTGAAATTTAAAGACCTACCTTTTCCAAATATAAATTTATAGAAATGAACCTACAATGTGAATTTTAATTTTTCTAAATATGTACCCTATTGAACTAAATGAGTGATTGGTAAATATGCTTTGATTTTAGCTCAATTTCAGTGTCATACAAGTCTTACAAAAACACTCAACAGTATCCTCATTTTTGTTAGCTATTCTTTTTTTCTGAAAACATTGTTGTCTATTATATTAAAACAAAAACATTATATACAATTAATTTTCGTCTAACATATGATTTATAATCCATGCTACCATTAAAAATGTTAGTTTTAGACATTTATTAATGGTAATATTATCAAATAAAAAATAATTAACTAATTCAAAAATAACTATAATATATTTTAATTTAAGAGATAATCCCATAATATAACTAAATTTCATGAAGCTCTTAATACTAGAATATCCAATTTAATACTCTAACTAGATTTTAACCTACACGTCCGCGCGGATATTTTTTCATGTTATTAATGTATTTGATATTATTACAATATTTTAAATATATAATTTCTATTTTAGTGTTATATATTGTGTAACTCTATAATATTATTGTTATTTTTTATTCTGTATTATTAATATATAGTGATTTGTTTAATACATTTTACTTTATTATTAATTTTTATTACTTACTAATATATTTTCGAACTAGGTAGAATAAAATAACAATCTGAAATAATCAAATAGAGAACCTCTTTTAAAATATGTTTTTTTTTTAACTTATACATTTTACATATAATACATTTTTAAATTTATTTATTTATATTATGGGAAATAAATATTTTTACAATAATTTATAATTACATGTTGTGTTTAAAAAAAAATACTTGAACATATATCATTTAGTATTTTACAGGATTTATAAGTAAAAATAATGTTTTTAAATACTATAGACCTATTATTTTAGTAAATTTTATGCATAGTAGCATCTATCATATTATATTAGTAAATTTTATTGATATATGATATTTTTTGGATGTTATGATATTAAGTTTTATCTTATTTTTAATTAAGAATTCAAAATATCAGATTGCTTTTAATTTTTACAACATATGTAGTTTATTTTTTCGTGGTGCATTTTAAAAAGTTATTCTTTATTATCTATGCTTTTATCATTTGTAAAATTATAAATACAATCATTTCGAATTTGATGTTTATTTTCAAAACTTTATATTTTGTCAAGAATTTTTTTGAAAAATTCACAACTATCTTTGAGTTAGGAGATGATAAAAAAAATATTTGAGTTTGGAAGATTACATGAATTTTGAATTTGTTTTTGTTACCACATTAATATATTATTTTATAAAAATATATTTTAATTTTGGTGATATTTTCTAAATTTTTCTCAACATATTTTTTATAATTAGAATAAAATTTTAATTTATAATTAAAATTTGATCTGTCACTAATATTTTACATGAATTACTAAAATTCATAGTTTCCTAATAGCAAAATTTTAAATAGTAAATGAACTAAAAGTTATTATATACTATTATATTTTTGTTTATAAACATTTTTAAGCAGTATATTGTTGAGAGTTTCAAAAAAAAAAAAGATAATATATAGCTGTAAATATAAAAGTTTAACATGTGTTAATAAATTTATTTTTGTATAAAAATATTATATTTAACTCATTATAATGATGAGTTGTAATTAATTGAAATGAAAAAAATGAAAAATATAAAATTTGTTAATTTACCTATTTAATATAATTTTGTAATATTTAATTCATATAGCACTTCTATTTTTATATAATAAAGAATAATTATAGAATTTATAAAAAGAATAGTATAGAATTTGTATTTTCTTGTTTCATAATAAAATTTTAGTTAAGAGTGATTTATAATAATATTATATTCCTAATTATGAAATTAATTAATGTGTTACTTTATAAAAATATTTAAATTTTAAGTAAGATTTTGTTAGATTTTTTCTCAACAGTTTTTGTTATAATTAAAACAAATTCAAATTTATAGTTAATTTATTATTAATGTTAATAATCATATACGTCATATTAACTAATTCTTTAAGTGGTCTTAATATAATTTGTTAACAGTAGAAAAAAATTTGACTCTAAATTAAGGGAAATTGTCAAAAATATCACATTCATGAAGGATATAATACATTTATAACCGTAGATTTAACTAATTTAGACTTAGGTTTAGAGTTGAGGGGTGGGTAGGGTTTTCTGAATATGGAATTTAAGATTTTAATAAATATATAAATAGTTTCAAACATAGTTTTCTATTTTTAAAAAGAAATCTTGAAACAAAAAAATATAAAAAGAAAAAATTCAAAAATAAAAATTATAAAAAAGTTCAAATTTGAAAAATATAATTCGAAAACATAAAAAAATATTTGTTATTTATTATTATTATTATTTATTTATGTAAATAATTATTTTATATATATATAGAACAATGGCATAAGAGTTTTTTTCCATTTAATGAAAAATGTATTTTTAAAAATGTTAATTTAGTGGTAGTAAAGATGAATAATTGTAATATGAAAGTGGTAAACATGAAAATTCATCCTAAATTAACAGATTATATTATTTAATTAATTTATTTATTCATTTTAATACATCAACTGTATTATGAGATGCGATGGGATTTGATAAGAACAGTCATGCAGAAAATGATATTTTTTTCGCAGACATGGATTATGAGATGCATAATGTATATGAAATACCATGTTCTTCTTAATAGACAGGCTAGAGATAATATTGTTCTATAAGATAAAGAGATCCTTGCGTGTTCAAAAAAAAAAGAAAAGATAAAGAGATCCTTTTTGTGTTTTTATACTGCTCGTTAATTTTTTTAAATCATGCGGAAAATAAAAAATGTTTAAGGAGGATACATGTCTCACGCGCTAGGCCCCATTGTCATATGTTTTTTCGTTGATAATAATTTTTTTTGTAAACCAGAAACCTGTAAATGTATAAAATAATTAAAAATAAAGCTACTATATTGTTTTTTATACATTACTTTTTAAAATTATACTTTACATAGTTTATTAATAAATGATTTATGAAAAAAAAATATTATATAAACTTTTCATAATTCTTATAATTAATGACTATAAATTATTATGTGTAATATTATATGAATTATTTGGAAAATAATATTTGTTAGTTCTAGAATTGCTTTTTAGATTAGAATAAATAAAAATTAAAACTTATTGATCAAATATATTATATTAATTTTTCTTAGATTTTATTTATGATCAAAAAGTTAGATAAGTGAATTCTCATTTAATTTATAGAAAAATGACAAATATATTATTAAATGCATTAATTGTTAGAAAAACGAAAAAGAAGAAGAATTAAAACCAGCAAAATAGAGACCCTTTTTTTTTTGAGTTGTCGACGGCTTGGCTAACATTTGTTTCAAGAAGGTATGAAGTAATTACTGTTGACAAGCGTATACAATCTATAAATTTTGTAAATCTTCTTGCATGGTAATTGGACTCTCTCCAGTATTACTACTCTTATAAAAACAAAAAATTACCAAAAAAAAACATTTGGTTTCAGACAATGAAGAACATTTTTGTTTATCTTTTTCTCATTGTTGCTTTGTATTTTGGGTTAAACGAAGCTCGTAACTGTCATAAAAACACCTTAACTTTTCGGAATGACCTTTTTTCCAGTCATAGTATTCTCAAAGTTCATTGTAAATCTCGAAACGACGATTTAGGTGACCACTTTGTAAAGTTCGAAGGTCCAGCATACAATTTTAGTTTTCATGATAATATCATCGTCTTTTCAAAAACTAAATTTGATTGTAACTTGTGGAAGGGGGCAAATATGGAGTATCACCAATCTTTTCGAGCATATACAGCAAATTTTGTCATTAGATGCGGTGAGTTATATACATGGGATGCTAGAGATGATGCAATTTACTTATCAAAAAATGATGAACCAGAGGAGCTCAAGCACAAGTGGATTAGAGATTAATGTTTATAATGCTGAGTTTTCATATTAATTAATTCCATCTGTGAGCTAAGCTGCGTCCCTATATTTTCATTGTTAGATTATACATAAAAAAATAAAAATAATTATTTTCTTGGTTTTTGATTTATTTATCATTCATGTCTTATCTATAGTATTAAAGAATTCCTATTAGGATTTTGCCCTTAGTTTTTTCAATTATTTACAATAGAATACCTTTGCTATATATTAATTAGTATTAATAAATAAACAATCTAAAATCTAGCTTAAAAAAAGATTTAAGCAATATATTTTAATGTCACCAACCGTAAATAGATCAACGATCATATCTTTGGCCATTAATGTCCTGATCTCAATCTATAGTTGTTACTATAAACGAGGATTTCATAACAATACATAGGTATGAATATTTTTGATGTTCATTATTAATGAATGAATATATTTGGGCACTAACATCTAAAATATTTATATCCTCATATTCTTATTTAAAAAATGATTATAACACAAATTTTCAAATTATTTAAAACATGATTAAAACACAATTGTATTATATAATATGTAAGCAACCCCTATATATATATATATATATATATATATATATATATATATATGCATATCTTTGGTATTGATTTTTGTTAAAAAAATGGTTCATATATAAACCCAAATAAACATTAAATATACTAGGAGAAAAACTAAACACATTATCTTATATTATTATTAAATAAATAAAACACATAATCTTATATATCTTCATCGGGATCCGTTCGGTTTTGATTTAAGTCTATTCAAATTTTAGATTTTTAGGCTTATAGATTTAAACTTTATTCTTAACATTGCGGGTTTTGTTTGGGTATTCATTTAAATTATGTAAGCAATTGAAAATTTAAAATATACCTTAAATTCTAAAAATACAAAACTTAAATAATATAAAACATATAAATTTAAATAATAAAAAAGTAAATATCTAAAATTAAAATAAAATTGGATTTATTTGGAAATTATGATGGAAAATAAGTTTTTAGATATTTTCGGTGTTTTGAGCATTTTAGGATACCCGAAATATTTTGTTTGAGTTGGGTTTGAATCTGGTTCTTCCTATATTAAATTGTATATCCAATCATGTATTAATCAATTTTGGTTTAACTTCGGTACTACTCTTCGGATCGGGTTTGATTCGGTTATTTGGATCTTGATATTTTGCCGAGCTCTATCATTTATGATAAAAAAAATTATAAAAATAAAATTTGACCAAAGCAAGACATAAACGATGTATTACTCCGTTTCAGTTTTTAACTCTTAAAAATAAACTAAAACAAATGAGAGACATGGTAATGCTTATTTAAATAAAATTATATAAAACTTAAAATATATAACTATAGATAGAAATTATAGTTTATAATAAACTAAGTTTTGTAAACAAAATAATTATGCGCTTTCAAAGTGTGGGTCAAAATCTAGTATATAATAAATCATCTGCATCTTAATTCTTGGATTTACTTTCAACACTACAAGAAAACGTGTCCATAACCACGAAAATTTACGACGAAAATATTTCGTCGTAAATTTACATGGTGTTTACAACGAAGTTACGAGGAATCCAACTTTCGTCGTAAACGCCATGTAAATTTACGACGAACAGTTTTCGTCGTAAAATCCATGTAAGTTTACGACGAATGTACGTAGAATGAGAAATACGTCGTAATCATTACGTCGACATCACAACGAAACATGTTACCGTTATATTTAGGTGAAAACGTGTATTCAATGCGCTTTAACTTACCTAATTTCGTTGTAAATATTATGTTAAAACCATGTAAAATTCATGCAAAATATTCCTTGTAAAATCGTTGTTATATTTCAACTACCCAACTCGAAAATTTCTCTATATATATGTCATTTCTCACAACTCTCTTCCTCACAACACAC
>NW_013617750.1:0-2521 GCF_000695525.1 Brassica oleracea var. oleracea | reverse complement strand
TTTTTCTGTTTGTATTATGAATTTAAATATTATTGTATGACTTTTTAAAATATGTTTTCCAATTTCATATTTCGTTTTAAAATTTAAATTATTTTAAATTCTGAATATTAAATATAAATTAAAATTTATTATATACTAATTAATAATAATATAATAAGAAACGATGTAAACTCCTCGTAAACATTACATGGAGTTTACATCGAATGTTTACGAGTGATTAACATCGAAACATTTACGAGGGTTTTACATCGAAATGTTTACGAGTGATTTACAATGAATGTATTTACGTGTGCTTTACATCGAAATAATTACGTGGGCTTTACGACGAAAGCTTACGTGTCGTTTACGACGAATCCTTTCCATGCGCTTTACGAGGAATATATTTCGTCGTAAACGTAACGAGTCGTTTACGACGAAACCTCCGTTATGACGGATGTTTAACAACGAAACGTCTTTCGACGTTAATTCGTCGTAACACCTCGTTTACGACGAATTTACAACGAATACTGCCCTAGTAAAAAATATGTTTTCTTGTAGTGCAATATCAAAGATTAATAAATAACTATAAATATTTTTATGTATGCTATTATTTATTTTGCATTTCACATAATATAAAATAATAAAATATATATTGAATAGTTGAAGAGTAAGTAACTATTACGTACATAATTAAATTGGCAACTAATCTCAAATTCTCATCCAAATGAGGTTGAGTTTTCATGGTGTATTTGGATGCATCTAGTTTAGTCCAAAATGATAGATAATAAAAATATTTTTTTTTTTAATTTAATACCATGAAACTAAATATTCTTATCAAGCCAAAAATCCTATTTATGTGCAAATTTCTTTTTTTCTGTCAAACCGAAAAACACACTTTCCCGCCAAAATGCACTTTTCCGCTGACACCGTAAGAATACATTTTTCCGCAAAAAAAGCAAAGACGCACATCTCGGCAACTCGTAAAATGCAACTTTCGGCAAAAATCGTAAAATGCAACTTTCGGCAAAAATCGTAAAAGCACACTTTTCTGCAAAATCTACAAAAACACTTTATTCCACAAAAATCGTCACGTAAAACGGTAAAAACACATTTTCCGCCAAAACCTCAAAATGCACTTTCTGCCAAAACCCGAAAATGCACTTTCCGCCCAAAACAGTGAAAAATGCATTTTCCCGCAAAAACAGTAAAAACACACTTTCCCACTCAAACAAAAAAACACTTTCAGCCAAAACCGCAAAAAATGTATTTTCCGCTAAAACCGCAAAAACGTATTTATGCTAAAACAATAAAAATGCATTTCATTACGCGTTTCCACACACCAATTAGCTTAATGTGCACGTTACCACAATTGCATGGTATATTGATGCAACACTTTACGATCAAATCCACAAACTAGCGATTTATAACGTTCTTACAAACTTCCAAAAAAGTAAGCACCTATATTTACACCTTCTGCAAGTACATCATGTGTGGAAATTTGATAACAGACTTTCAGCTGTATTTGAACCAAGTTAATAAACGAACATGAGGTGAGATCTTTTCTATGTAAACATATGCATATCCCTAATATGTAGATATATGATAAAAACCAAAATCAGATAAAGACATAATTAATTAAATTATTTTGGTGTATATTTTAACACCAGAAAAAAATAGGCAACATAACTTCTTTTATTATTCATAAGATGAAATAAGAACTTAGCTTCGTCAACATTATTCTTTAATCCAATTATACATGATTTTTTCAGGCTTACGATCTATTGATAAGTAGATAGCATCATCTCGTGCGTTCCATACGTATAGCGCACCACATCTGAAAAAGAAAGCACCTATATATGCTATAAACGTTTGATGATATACCAGATTTGCTCCCTTCCAGAACAAGTAACACTCGAACTCCGTAGTGAAAATGAAAACATCATCATGAAAACTAAAATTATATGCATGATCATTAAATTTCACAAGGTGATCGCCTAGATCGTTGTCTTTGGATTTGCAATGGACTTTGAGAGTACTTTTACTCAGAGTTAGCTATTTTGGAAAACCAAGGTGTTTTTATGGCACTTTGCTTCATTAGACCTAAAACATAAAACAAATGTAAGAAATGGAATATTAAACAAGAGATTCATTACTTTGAGTTAATCAATCCCCTATATATTATTTGTGAAACATTACAACTTCTTTTTGTATAGGATGATTCTTAGAATTACTAGAGAAATAGGTTGGTCCATCTAATTATATAATAAGTTTTTTATTAAACTAACCATAAATTCATTATTAATATCATTTATTATTCTTAAATAAAGATTACGGAATTGCCTAATGTGGGTAAAGTATATATGACAATTAATGATTTTGAATAATAAAGATCTGATAAAAAAATGTATCTTCTATCAAATTTGTTTAATTTAAAACTATTAAAATAATTTTTTTAAAAGCAAAATAACCATATTATAAAAATTTAGATTTTTCTGTATATTTTTAATTTTAAAAAATGACTATAAATTACTAAAACTGTTAA
>NW_013617749.1:10279-22213 GCF_000695525.1 Brassica oleracea var. oleracea | reverse complement strand
GTTGCTTTGAGTTCTTAATTGATTATAACCATGTTGAGAGCAATGATGCTATTTTGTAGAGAATGAAGCGCACGAAAACATCAGCAAAGATGAACACACATAGGCCTGGGAATTTAAATCAAAGCCCGCGGGGCCCGCCCCATTTGACTCGCCGCGGGGCGGGTGCGGGTCGAGCATTTTGAAAAAATCAAGTCGCGGGTGCGGGTGCGGGTTAAGACTATTTTTTGCGGGGCGAGTGCGGGTTGGTGGATTTTGATTTGCGGATACCGGCCAACCCGCAAAATAAAATAAAAAATAAAAAAATCTTTTTTTTTGAAAAAATACGATTTTTTTAGAAAAATAATTAATTTTTTAAAAAAATAATTAATCAAACTTAGCAGGATACAAGGGGAAAGTAACCAAATCCAAGAGCAATGCATGTGGATTTGGTGCAGTGATTACTCGGATCCTTAGACATGTGGGTGTAGACTGCAAGAACCAGGAGGTAGCACTGGACAGATCGAACAACATTGCTTGGAACTACCTGGATGTCATTTCTCTAGTAAGTAAGGAGTTCATAGCTGGTCCCCACTCGAGGATCGATCGGGATGGTCCTTACGTCTACGTATTCCAGGACCGAGCGAAGAAAACACTCTACTGCCACCTACCTCAGATCGGTCTCACTTCTCTACTTTCAGAGGCTGCAGTTGAGTTCCTACCCCCTGCTACCGCACTAGTAGACAAGCCATCCTTCTTCACGCCAAAATATCAGACCAAAGGCAAGGGCGTGGTTGATGAAGAAGGAGAAGATGAGGCTGCACAAGCCATTCCAGATGATTCACAACCCCATCAGCTACTCCCATCAGACTCCAGCCAGTACAAGCTGCAAGAGCTTCCACCGAACGCCACTTCGCGCCAGCAACAACATTGGAGAGATCAGAGCATAAAGACAAACAACGACATGCTACACAAGATCTGGGCTGCCATTTCACGTATCAGGCCGTGTCGTTGCCAAAAGGATGATGTAGTTCATCGGGACAACTCTCCATCCAGCTCTGGTTCGGGTTCGAGTGGTACACACAGGGTAAGAAAGAGGTCCAAGAGACCCAATGATGCGGAACATCTGGAGCAGGAGACGAGGAGTAGGAGCTATCACCGGCTATTTTATTTTCTTTTCTATTCTAACGTTTTATGGTCTTATTTTCTGTTAATTTTGAACTGAGTTTTTTTTTGGGTTTCTTAATTATGAGTTTGTATTTCTTTTACATGGTTTCTTCGTTTTATTTGGTTGTGTTCTGAGTAGTTTTTAATTCGTATTCAGCTTTGCCTTGCTAGATAAACCAAATAACTATTATTCGAGGAAAGAGGTTATATCAAGTGTTCCTCGGAATTTCCTCGGTATTTCTTTAAAAAAAATAAAAAAAATCAATGATATTCTGTTTCCGAGTCATCATCACTAGATGAATCTGAATCTGGATCTTGGTGAAACTCTCCAATTACTGGTTCATCCTCTACGTGAACGACGGCTTCCTCTCCAAAGTCGGTTAAATCGACTACAAGGCCAACTCCAGCTAAATTTTCTGCTGCACTACAGTTGCCGGATGTGCTTGGTTGTAGTGGGTCTTCCAGCTCAGAACTTCCCTGAACTCGGCCTCTCGGGTTGAGTCTTGTAACAGTAACCCATGGATCATCTCTGTTCCTTACCCGGGGGTACTTGATATAACAAACCTGTAACATTTAGAAAAATTATAAATTAATACACATGATGATGAATCATTCTGAATAATTAACATTTAATTACCTGATCGGCCTGGGAAGCAAGAATGAAAGGATCATAATATTGCAGCTTTCGCCTCGAATTTACTGATGTAACACCAAATGCATCTGTTCTCACACCTCGATCTGGGGTGTTGTCGTGCCAATCACAATAGAAAACAGTACAGCGCAATCCAACCATGCCCAAATACTTGATTTCCAAAATCTCATGTATGTGTCCGTAGTATACATCATCTCCTGATGCAGAACAAACGCCATCATCATAAGTCGTACTCGAACGTCTCCTCTTCTGAGTTGTGAATGCATATCCTCGAGTACAAAATCTCGGATATGACTTCACAACAAAGTTTGGTCCAACGACCATCTCACGTATCCAATCGTCAAATGTTTCACCTCTGGCCAAACCAGCAGACACCTATTAATAGCACATATATATATATGTTATATCAATAAATGTGAATTAGTATAAATATGTGATAAAATATATTTTAATTTGTTTAAAGCACTCACATAAGTAAACATCCATCCAGTAAATTCTCTCTGCTTCATTTCTTCTAGTTCGTCCTCTGTGGCGTATCTATACTCGAACCGCTTTTCTGCCATGAAAATCCTGTATATGATGACAATAATGTAATTAATTAAGATTTAAATTTCAACTTGTTAAAATAAAAATTTGTAAGCTCATTTATTTACCTCTCATATTGAAGAACGTCTTCGCAGTTGGTGAGCAAATATGTTTGCAAATTACTGCGCTCCTGCTCAGTAAGTCGACGGTCCTTTGGTTTTCCGCTAAGTCGTCCAACGTCTGTGAAAATGTCTGGAACCGTAACATGATATGTTGCCCGTTCGCCTCTATCATCATGCCGAGCAGGTCTTCTGTTTTTGGTCTGAACTTCTGCTGGAAAGTAGTACTCGGCAAAGTTTGAAGTTTCTTCATTGATCATCTGTGCGACTATAGAACCTTCCACCCTACTTAAATTTTTCACCATCTTCTTCAAATGGAACATATACCGCTCATACAGATACATCCATCTATACTGCACAGGACCACCAAGTTCCAATTCTCTTGCCAGGTGAATAACAAGATGCTCCATAACATCAAAAAATGAGGGAGGAAATATCTTCTCAAGGTTGCACTGAATCACGGCTATGTTAGTCTTCAAATTTTCAATACCTTCAAGAGTCACTGATCTCGTGCATAAATCGCGGAAGAAACCACTTATCCCTGCAATTGCTTCATGAACATTTTGTGGTAATAGTTCCTTGAAGGCGAACGGAAGGAGGCGCTGCATCATTACATGGCAATCGTGGTTTTTCAAGCCAGTAAACTTTCCTTCCTTTCTGTCGATACAGTTACGCAAATTTGATGCGTAACCGTCTGGAAATTCCACATCGTTTGAAATCCAATCAAAGAACGCATCTTTTCCCTCTGCATCAAGTCGGTATATGGGAAAAGGAGCCCTACCATTTTCATCAACATGAAGTTCTGAACGAGCACATATATCGACTAAATCCAGTCTTGACTTCAAATTATCCTTTGTTTTACCTTGAACATTAAGGATCGTGTTCATGAGATTGTCAAAAAAGTTCTTCTCAATATGCATGACATCTAAATTATGCCTTAGCAGATGATCCTCCCAGTATGGCAGATCCCAGAAAATACTTTTTTTGTGCCAGTTATGTAGTTCTCCAACAGCATCTACCGGAAAACGCTCATGTCCACCGACTTCTGGCGTCCTTTCTGCACCAAAATCTCTTAGTTGTATCTTCAAATCTTTCCCACAAATTTCCGGAGGTGGACTGTCAAACACCCTCTTGTTCTTCGTAAACAAATTCCTACTCCTACGATATGGATGATCAGGTGGTAGGAATCTCCTGTGACAGTCAAACCAACACGTTTTCCTTCCGTGTTTTAGTTGGAAAGCATCAGTGTTATCTTGACAATATGGACATGATATCCTTCCATGCGTTGTCCATCCAGACAACATATCATATGCTGGAAAATCACTTATTGTCCACATTAGTACTGTCCGCATTTGAAAGTTTTCTTTACACGAAACATCGTATGTTTCAGCACCTTGAGCCCATAGTTGTTGCAACTCATATATTAGTGGCTGAAGAAACACATCAAGTGATCTCTTAGGATGCTCTGGTCCGGGAACGAGAATCGAGAGAAACAAAAACTCTCGTCGCAAGCACAAGTTTGGGGGGAGGTTGTATGGTGTAAGAATGACGGGCCATAGAGAATATTGTCTTCCACTCTTGCCAAACGGACTGAAACCATCAGTACATAATCCAAGGTAGACATTTCTTCTTTCATACGCAAAGTCGGGATACTTTGATTGGAAATGCTTCCACGCTTTTGCATCTGAAGGATGTCTGATCTCACCATCTGTTGAGTGCTCCGCATGCCATCTCATTGGTTGCGCTGTGCGTTCAGACAGATACAACCTCTGCAACCTTTCCGTCAAAGGTAAATACCACATCCTTTTATATGGCACTGGAACTCTTCCACTCGTATCTTTATAATGAGGCTTTCCACAAAATTTGCATGTAACCCGCTGTTCATCCGCCCTCCAATAAATCATGCAGTTGTCGCTGCATACATCTATTACCTGATATGATAAACCAAGACCAGCTACGAGTTTCTGAACCTCGTAGTATGAACCAGGAGCTACATTATCCTCGGGTAGAATACCTTTTACAAAATCAGCAATCGCATCCACACAGTCTTCAGCCAAATTATAATCTGTTTTAATGCTCATCAATCTTGTAGCAGATGATAAAGCTGAATGAACATCTCTGCAACCTTCGTATAATGGTTGCTTTCCAGCATCCAACATATCATAAAATCTCCTAGCTTCTGCATTGGGTAAATCTTCCCCTCTAAAATGATCATTTACCATCTGCTCAGTACCTACACCATAATCTACATCCGTTCTAATTGGTTCTTCTAATCTAACCGCTGGCTGAGGTTCGCTAGTACTACCATGTTCATAATCAGTTTCCCCATGATGATACCAAATTTTGTAACTTCGTGTAATCCCACTCAAATATAGATGAGTCCAAACATCCCACTCTTTAATAACCTTTCTATTTTTACAATTAGAGCAAGGACATCTTAACTTACGTGTTTTTGCTTCCGGTTGTCGGTGAACTAACCCCATGAATTCGGTTATACCTCGTTGGTATTCTTCCGTAAGCAATCTCGTGTTCGGATCCAAATGAGGTCGATCGATCCAAGAACGAAAATAATTTGAAGAAGACATATTTTTTATGAATCAAATTCGTGTGTAAATAGAGTAAGAGGGAGGATGAAGATATGGAGTGAATGAAGAGGAAGAGGAGTGCTTGTATTTATAGTTTAAATCCTGCCGACAGACCGAGGAAATTCCGACGGAATTCCGACGGAAAAGGCTAGTTCGTCGGAATTTCCTCGGAATTTTGTAAAATCCCCCAACGGCTATAATATTTCCTCGGAATTCATCGGTTTTTTCCGAGGAACCCATTTTTCCTCGGAATTTCCTCGGAATATTCCGACGGATTGATATTTCCTCGGAAATTCCTCGGGATATTCTGAGGATTTCATTTTCCGAAGGAATGTCCGTCAGAATACCGCTGTTTTCTTGTAGTGCTAATATATTCAGGTCAACAAATGTTTTGATCATATCTGCCTAAGAAAAATGTTTTGATCATATCTTCCTTAGACATAGCCAACTTAGTAATTGGCCGGCTATATTTCAGTTTACATAGTCAAATAGGAAAGTATCCCATAACAAAAATTTATTATAGTTGAACATAAATTCTATTATCGGAGTTAGCCGGGTTGTAACTATATCCGCCAGTTTTTTTGTTAACCTGAAAATAAAACAATAGAGTAATTATATTGTAACTATATTTGGCTAATATATTCATTATACATTTTCTCATATGTGTTTAACTTATATTCGGCTAATATTGTACTTATATCTAGCAGACTCTTCTATATCCGGCTAATATGTTTAGTATATAATCCAGCCGCTGCCGGAGATCCCTTTCAAGACCCACCTCTTTCAAGACCCACCGTTGTCCTCGAACGGGAGATCCCAGCAGTTCAAGCACCACCAAGCCCTCCACACCATAATGACTCACCGCCTTCCCCTTCACCATCGGTCGAAACACTCAGAACTCCAAGAGGTCGCTAGCGACTGAGCAGTCAAGAGGAAGCTTAGAACCGGATCTCGTCCTCTAAAGTTCAAGACATGCATGACCACCGCCGCAAAACTACCATCTGGACAAACTAGAAACGCCTACAGCAAGCAAGCACCGCCACATTAGGCCAGCGAAAGACCCTAAAACTCAAAGATGAAGCTCTGGCCATGAACAAGAAAGAAAGAAAACGAAGGAATCCTCACGAAACCAGTACCGGCAAGAGCACCGGCGACCGGAGGGGCCAAGATCTGATCGGAAAAAGGGGCTGCTTCTAGAGAAAGGTTGGAGAGAAAAGGGGGAGGAAGAAGAGAAGTAGGGTAAATATTTTACCAGAAAAAATGAAAAATCTTTACTATTTCTTAACAAAATCTAGACAAAATCTTAATTTTTTCGGGAATATAGTATAGGGTTACTATGGTAATCTACTTTCACTCTAAGAATACGCCATCCCCCCCCCCCAAACAGAAAACAATGTTTTGTGTATCTAATTTGTCAATCTTTTATGGTTTTTGAACAAATTAACTCAAACTTTTAACCAAAGTCAACCGAAATTAATTTGGTTTGGTCTATGTTCTGATCTGAATTCGGCTTAATTTGTATTTGGTTCATCTTGATTTGTATTCGGTTCGGTTTATGTTTGGTTCATTTAAATGGAACTGGATTTTAGTTTTGTTATAGTTTGATTGAAAAATATATAATTTGAAACACAAAAACAATCATCAATTAATCACTAAGTCATTAACTTTTTCATATTTAAACACAAAAAAACATCAAAATAGAAGATACAATCAATAATTTAAAATTATTATCTTCAAACACCTAGTTTAACAATTATATATAGTTTTTAGATTTTGATGATAATGTAAGAAAATAATAAATTTTTATTTTATAATTAGTTGTGTTTTATATTTATTTATTAGTAAAATATATGTCAGATTGTTTACTATCTTAGATCTTAATATTATTAGTATATTTTACCTAACTAAATAAATATTTTGATTTTTGATTCTGTTAAGTTTTTAACGAACCAAACCGAACAGCTTGAATTTATGAAGACATTAACCTAATAGTTGGGACATATAATTTTGGTTGGTTTGAGTCGGCTTGAATTCGGTCGACCCCTAGTTAGTATGTAGACATGTCAATTAGGGCTGAAGTCTGCGGCCCGAGCCTGTCCGACCCTAAAAGTTACTGGGTTTGGACTTAGTTTTATAAGCCCCAAAAAAATTGGGCCTTTCGGGCTAAGTCTATTTGGGTTTTGGATATTTTGGGTCTAAGCCCGTTTGGACTAGGGCCGGCCTGAAAACCCGAAACTTTATATTTTAGTTTAAATATTATCATTCTTGCAATCAAAACCATTATTAGTATTGATATATTATTTTAATATTTTTGATTCAAACACTAATAAACAAATATGAAAGTTGTTAATGCACCTTATTGTTTGATCATTACAAATGTCACATTTTAAATTTTGCAAATGACCCTTCTTCTTTTATAACATGTTTTTTTCAGCATACAAAGTCTGAAATGTTTGACCATGTTTATCATAAATTTTGTTCTTATATATTTAGTTTAAATTTATATTTGATTATTTAAATTTTATTAAATTTAGTTAGTTTATAATATGTTTTTAATGTATACGAAAAAATAAAACATTTTCGATCAAGAAGAAAAATTTAAACTCACTTTATATTTAAAATAAAAAGTTGAAACTGATTTTTTAATGAAAATTTACATGTATTAAAACGATAAAAATAACAATAACTAATTATTTTTCAAAAAGCCCGAAAAGCCCCTACAACACTATAAGGACCGGACCAGGCTTTAAATTTTAGACCTAAAATATTTTCGGATCAGACCGGGCCGGGCTCAAATATTTACGGGCTTAACAGGTTTGGACCCCTATTAGACTCTAGTAATTAAGTAGCATTTAGATGCAATATGGCAAAGTTACATTTCCTACAACTATTTTGTAATAAAAAAATATCCAAAAACTTACAATTGTCAACAAAACAATATATAGAACTCATACGTATAATAGATTGCATAATCTTATCTAATTGCGCCATTTTTAGAAGAAAATCTTTGAGAGCAAATTGTGTGCGTAACGTGTAACCATCAGCCAATCATATTGCAACTTTTGTGAAAATTATAAGTAGATTCCGTCCTCTCGGTGAAAACTGCATAAAGGGTTGAATAAAGTCTCACACTTGCAACAACATCTCGAGAGGTTTCTTCTCTCTCTCTTCTGCTGATCGTTTGTTGTTCAAAGGTATGAACTTTAGATCTTTCTCCTTGAGTTAGCACCGGTACTCTGCTGTTTCGTTTGGTTTGCCTTTAGGGTCTTCGTTAATACCGATCGTTATGAACTAGATTACATTCTTGAGTTGCTCATGTGTAGGGCTCTTGAGTTACTGTTTAATAAAGGTTTTGCTCTTTTTTTATTACTCTTGACGTTGCTAAGATTCTGCTAATGCTGTTTGAGAGTTATGGGTTAACTATTGTTCTCCCTCGAATTTTGATGAGTTGCATTTTCCAGTTTTATTTGAAGATATGTGATCTTGTGTTCAAAGATGCAATTTCATTGTTTGCATCTGAGCTTTCTCATATGAATTTTATTTATTTGTGTGTAAGTGTAGTAACCAGGGGAAGATGGAGGGAGATGGCGGAGATCCTTTCAACGTTGATTCTCCTTTCGGTGGATCTGGTGGCCCGAACACTGGTCCCCCGAGTCAGATGTCTAATGATTTTGGAAGAGACTCTTTTGATGGTTTTGGTGCCCCTAACAATGAACCTCCGAGTGAGATGTCTAATGTTTTAGGAGGGGACTCTTTTGGTGGATCTAATGGTGATCCATTTGGTGGCTCTTTTGGTGGATCTAATGGTGATCCGTTTGCTGACCCTTTGTTCACCCATCCTTTTGGTGGTAACATGTTTCAGCCCAGCCTGTTTGGTCCTCCTACCATGGACCCTTTTGCAGGAGTGCGTCCTCCTCCATTAGGGTTTATCGAGAATCATCATCACCAGACACCACAACCGAGACTACCAGGTGGACCAGTTATTGAAGAGATCAATGTTTTAGATGCTGAGGAAGAAGGAGAAGCATATCAAGAGAAGAGCGTAATCCTAGGGAAACGTGGCAGGTCAAGCAGTGAGGTGGAAACTGAAGAGGCTATAGCTGAAGGTATAACCCTTAATTTTTCCATTTTTTATCTTCTGCCGTAGTCTCCAAGGAAGGAGATTGTTTTGGTTTCTTTGTAATTTGACTTGTGTGGAGATTGTTTTGTTTTTATGTAACTTGACTTTCATGTCTATGTTTCCGCAGAGAGAAGGATTGCACACATGCAAAACATGAATGCAAATGCTATGGTGGACAATGAACAATGGCAGCCACAAACTCAAGGTTATAGTTTCTATGGGAGGAGATTGTTTTGTTTTTATGTAACTTGACTTTCATGTCTATGTTTCCGCAGAGAGAAGGATTGCACACATGCAAAACATGAATGCAAATGCTATGGTGGACAATGAACAATGGCAGCCACAAACTCAAGGTTATAGTTTCTATGGGAGGAGATTGTTTTGTTTTTATGTAACTTGACTTTCATGTCTATGTTTCCGCAGAGAGAAGGATTGCACACATGCAAAACATGAATGCAAATGCTATGGTGACCTATGAACAATGGCAACCACAAACTCAAGGTTACAGTTTCCAAGTAATTAAAGAGATTGTTTTGTTTCTATGTAACTTGACTTGTCTGTTTATGTTTCTGCAGTCAGACACATGCAAAACATGAATACAAATGCTATGGTGAACAGTGGACAATGGCAGCCACAGACTCAAGGTTATAGTTTCCAGAGCTCGACTGTTACTTACGGTGGTAATGACGGAAACTACTACACTTCGTCCACGACCAGAAGGACAGGAAGTGATGGGGTGAGTTGTAACAGTTTTAACATATTTGTCCGTGTGTATAGAGTTTTAGTTTATGCTTAACTACTAAATCTTGGTTTTATTGTGTAACAGTTAACTCTCGAAGAAAGCAAAGAAGCTAATACTGCAACTCGCGAAACAGCGCACAGGATTTCAAGAGGCTTCCATAACAAGGTAGGTTACACTTTATACACACATACCTTATAAGCACCATAAAAATATTTTTTTCCTTTGTTGTTGGATCAGTTAAATTGTATAAGTGATGTTTTCATCCTTGCAGGGCCACACGGTTGAGCGTACGCGCAACTCGGATGGTCGGGTTGGTACAAACCAGATTTTGCACAATCTGAACGAAGGTAAGTAACACTTTCCTCGTTATGCTTCAGAAAGATTCTATTGTGTAGATGACAGAACCTCGAATTTATAAACGTTTCTTCCTCTTGCTGTAGATGAATTGGCTGGTTTTGAACAGTCTTGGAGTAGCAATGCTGGAATGCAAATGCAATTCCCCAGTCTGTCTGGTTCCTTTGGCAGTAAGTAGTCGAACTTACGTTGTAGTTTTCTCGTTTGTTTATTATGTTCCTTTCCGAAACAAGAAGAAACACACTCTTTTTGACATTTTTTTCAGGTGGCTTTGTTAACAGAGAGCAACCAATGCTGCCTCCTCCGACTGATCCAAGCTCTTCTCGTGCAAGAAGAGGGCCTTACTGTCACAGAAGAAGGAATGCAACGGATTTAAGCAGGCTGGGTTTCTAAAGGCTCCAAGTGAATGTAACCAAAAGACTATTATATACTTTACTTTGGTTGCATGGTTACTGTAACCTCTGTATGATGACATGATTTGAGGGGTTTATGATTTATGGTATATGGTCTATGCATGTTTTGCTACATCAACTTGTTCTTAACTGCTTGTACTCAAGTGATTAGATCAAGCCTCAAGGGTTTTCTCCAGTCATTGACCATTATAATTCCTAATTAGAGTTCCTAGGTAAACGTTCAAAACTCATTATAAACAGATTCTACTTCGTGTAGTCGTCAGAGTAATGTCTAGATTTCACCTTCCGGGTGTTGTAGAATACATAATAAAATTAGAAGCTGCATTCTGCAGAAAAATTAAATAGCTATCTATACAATTAATAGAATTCACATTCCCCCTATTAATTTTAAGTAAAAGTAGATTGTTCGTTCTAAAAAAAGTAGACGAATTTGTTTTATCTAGAATTCACTTTCTACTAACACATTTTCCGTAAAGATGAATTCAACTTTTAGTATAACATACTTTTAAAATTTAATTTATCAAATTTTTCAACCAAAAAAAATACTCCCTCCGTTCCTTAAAGTTACATATTCTAGAGAAAAAAATTGTTTAAAAAAATTCTATTTTTTACTTTTTCAATGCATGTTTTATTAACTAATTACAAACTTCAGAAAACTTAATTGCACTAATTGATGTTTTATTGGCTTAATGTTATTGGAAAAAAATAAACACAAAAATTATGCAAATTTAATGTATTTTATTAAAATGTGTGAAAAAATATAGAATATGGATCTTTTAGGAACAGTGGAAGTATGAGTTTATGTATATGAGTATTTTATCAATTGTTTCATTTTTTACAATTTTTTTATTCATAAAACTATTTATTTCATTAAATTTTAAAATTAGAAAAGGTAAAAAGGAGAAAAAGTGGAAAAAAAAAAATTTATACCAAAAGGACAATCATCCTGAATTTTTGTTCTGTTTTGGCAATTTTCTTTTTTTTATTAGACCAAAAGAAGTGATAAGATTCGTAACATTTCACTAAAAGTTATCTCATCAAAATCAAATGTTATTGAGTAGACATATCAACTTCTCATAATCGATAAAAATTGAGTACACACAATCGCTTAGCAGCAGCAACGTTCTTATCTCCACGTACCATATCTTCCTTCTCTCGCCACACCGCATGAACCTCGTCCGTGCGAAACCGCTGCGTAAAGGTAGAGTCTTCTAACGGCGTTTCAATACCGTTAATAAACTCAAGAAGACCCGTGTACGCAATCATCGCTCCGTTATCAAT
>NW_013617749.1:0-10229 GCF_000695525.1 Brassica oleracea var. oleracea | reverse complement strand
CGCTCGTTACACCCGACACCACCAACTATCAAAACGTCTTTCTTGTCGTAATGAGCCATCGCTCGTTCCGTGATCTCAACCAACATCGCAAATAACGTCTCCGGCAACACCAACAAATCATAAACCAAAGTATCTCTCATTTTATGATAAAAAATGATAAGAGAGACTTACTTGAAGGGAGTAGCACACATCTGCAGGTGTGCACTCGTTGTTCTTGAGCTTCTACTCTGCAGTAGTTTCGATATAACTCAATATCCCACTGAATGACACATCCATTCCTTTAACAGCATACGGGAGATCAAAAAAGTTATTTCCTGTTAAGGTTCTAGAAGTCTAGAACTGATATGTCCGTACGAGAGTATATTGGAGAGAATATTGTTGTTAGAATAGTTAGAAATAAGGACTGAGGAGATTTTTATTTATCTTGTGTCGATGAGTTGTGTATATAACCTTGTAATATGTGAATAACAAGTAATCTTCTCATAGTTTCTCTTGTCTTTCATGGTATATGAGCCACACAAGGCTTGAAAAAGATTAATTGGCACTGGTGCCCATAATCGACACTGTAATTAGAGCTTTACACCTGATATGACATTAATAATTTCTTTCCGAAAATAACCCTATCTCTGCATTGACAATCCCATAGATAGCTGTGTCAGTTTCTTCTGTGCATGTCAGAGTAACACTTCTCGAGACAAGCTAGTGCTTAGAAATGAAGTGAGGTAATGCTGTGACTATATCTTTTTCTCTATTGTTTCGAATTTTAAAACCGTAAGTGTGGAGACAGACCTCGTGATGTGTGAAAAGGCCACCGCATAACATCCATCTTTCCATTGGAATCCCCTCCTCTTGTTCCACTTTATATAAAACCAACTTAACATCTATTAGCTTCGAAAGATCTAATTGATACATCAATTATTAATAATTTACGATAACGATTGTTACATGCTATATTTATTGTTTTACTCATTAACTTAAATTTTAGTAACTAACCTATCTATTACATGATACATCAATTATTTTCTGTTTCAGCTAATACATATATTAACAGCGAATACATAATTTAAATGATACATCAAATTATTAACAATCTACAATAATGATTGTTACATGCTACATGTGTTGTTTTACTCGTTAACTTAAATTTTAGTAACTAACTTATCCGACACATGAAAAATTATGTATTATTAATACTGAATTATAAAGACTATATCGCCTAACTTGGTTATCAAATAAGTATCTTAAGATACTATAGTGTTAACTTTTATGATATGTATCATATTTTTATGAATATATGGTAGTATATCATACCAAAAATAAACACATGCGTACTAACTGTGAATCAAAGTCATATGAAAGTTCATAGCCTTCATCATCAATAAAATTACTATCATGATATTCGCTGGTATTATCAAGTTCTGGTGTCAAATCATCTTTGAATTTCGTTGGAATATCAAAAAATTGACATCTAAATTTTATATATCTTGATTGAAAAATGATAAATCAACAAATATATTTAAAGAAAGAGAAATAAATGAAGAGAAAGGAAAGAAAGAAATGATGAGAAAGGAACGTAGAGACTCATAAAAGAAAGAAGATGAGATTAAGAAGAAAAAGAAGTGAGAGAGAATGTAAGGAAGAATGACAGGAAAGAGAAATTTGTCGGAATGAATTGCAGAGGGAAAGAAACTGTAAAAAGGGTGTAAAGGTCAAACCGGAACCAAATTGTAAAAAAAAATTTCTTTGTGTCAATTCATGGGCAAGTGGCTAATATGGACCTGAATTTAGGGTATTTGGCTAATTCTCCCCTTGAAAAATTTGTTTGGTTCGTAGACAAGAAGAAATATGGGTGACAGTAAAGAACTAGTGGGTTAAAGATGAGAATATATACTTTCATCGCATAGAGTCGACAAATTATTAATACATTATTAAGATGGATATAAGATAAAGTCGGCATCATATATATTTCTTTGTACTAGCATTTACATACTATTATAACTATAATACGACATAGACCAAGATAAATATCACTTACACATTATATATACTATCATTAAACTATAAGCTATGATAAAAGATAGATTATAATTAACCTAATCATAACATGATAAATAAACAAATTAACTAAAATCATGACACATAATCAAATTAACTAAAATCATGGAGAATGTAACAAATAAGCAAAATCAAAATAATTATATATCTAGTTACAAATTTTATAGTTACATCATTTAAATTAATAAATTATTGACTCAACTAAAAACTATCAATAAATTAATAACTCAGATTAAATCTAATTAAAACATGACAAATAATAAAAAAATACCTAAAATCATAGAAAGCAAGACAAATAAGAAAAATCACTTCCTAAAGAATAATATAGATTTAGTCAATGAAAATTATATTATTTAATACTAATGGAACCACTAAATAATATTATATTTTTTACATAGAAACATCACTTAATCTAGAACAAAAATATTCTAAAAGTTAAACAGATAGAGTAGTATTTTGGAGTATGTATTTTGGTTTAAATTCGGATTTGGTTTAGATTTGTTTTGGTTGTTGGTTCTAAACTTTTTTAACCAAAATTAATTTGGTGTGGTTTGTGTTCAATTTGAATTCGGTTTGGTTTGTGTTTGGTTTATCTCGATTTTAATTCTCTTTAGTTTGTGTTTGGTTCAATTCAGTCGGGCTGGTTGTTTAATTTTGTTCTAGTTCAGTTGAAATATATAATTTATCATACACAAAAACCAATCATTGTTGTGAAACTAAAAAATAGAAACTGTATATTCTTATTATCATAAACATAAAGTGTTCCCTTTATATACATAGGGAATTACATGAGAGAAAATGAAAGACTACAAATATGGAAAGTGTACAAATCATAAACCAATAAGGAAAAGGAAACTAGAGTTTCTCTCTCTCTCTCTCTCTCTCTCTCTCTCTCTCTAATATGGGCTGGTTATGGACATCCATAATATGATTTATAACACTCTCCTTTGGATGTCATAACCATACAGAGTTTGTAATACGCTTTGGATGTTGCCTCATTAAAACCTTACCAGGAAAACCCAGTGGGACAAAACCATGGTGAAGGAAAAAGAGTACAACACGTACTACTCCCCATGTTCTGAACATCACTGAAGGTATTTCAACCTACGCATCCCAATCTGATGCGTGAGCTTCCTGAACGTGCAGGTCGGAAGTGATTTGGTGAACATGTCTGCTGAGTTGTCGCTGGAACGCACTTGGACTACTTAGACCTCGCCGGCTTTCTGTAGCTCGTGCGTGAAGAAGAACTTAGGTAGTATGTGCTTCGTCAGGTCCCCTTTGATGTAGCCATCCTTAAGCTGAGCAATGCAAGTTGCATTGTCTTCATACATCACGGTTGGTGCGTCCTTGCCTTCGGTCATCCCACAATCGACTCGGATATGGTTGGTCATGGGCCTTAACCATACACATTCGCGGCTGGCCTCATGAATGGCCAAGATTTCCGAATGATTTGATGAGATGGCCGCGATCGTCTGCTTCATGGAACGCCATGATATGGTCGTTCCACCATGTGTAAACACATAGCCTGTCTGTGATCGAGCATTGTGTGGATGCGAAAGATAACCTACATCAGCAAAACCAACTAAACTTTCTTTGTTTTGGTTAGTATAAAATAGACCCAAGTCTTTCGTTCCTTGCAGGTAACGAAGAACATGTTTAATCCCGTTCCAGTACCTTTGGGTTGGACAAGAACTAAATCTAGACAATAAATTCACGGCAAAACATATATTTGGTCGTGTGTGACTAGCCAGATACATCAAAGCTCCTATGGCACTAAGATATGGCACTTCGGGACCTAGGACATCTTCATCATCCATCTTAGGACGGAACGGATCAGTGTCCATGCCGAGGGACCTCACGACCATGGGGTTCGACAACGGGTGAGACTCGGCCATATTAAATCTCTTGAGTACCTTTTCTGTATATGCCATTTGATGCACAAGGATTCCATCTTTAATGTACTCAAGCTGTAATCCCAAACAGAATTTCATTTTTCCTAGATCTTTCATCTCAAATTCTTTCTTAAGATATTCAACTGTTTGATTAATCTCTCTAGAGGTTCCTAGAATATTCAGATCATCAACATACACTGCTATGATCACAAATCCTTTATTGTCGAATTTCTTTATAAAAATACATGGACTGATCGGGTCATTCTTATAGCCCTCTTTAACTAGGTACTCACTTAGTCTATTGTACCACATTCGACCTGATTGTTTCAATCCATAAAGTGATTTGTTCAACTTTATACAATGTTGTTCTCGAGAACTCGATTTGTTTTTAAATTCAATACCCTCTGTTACTTTCATATATATCTCATTTTCCAGTGGACCATATAAGTATGCAGTTACTACATCTATTAACCGCAAGTCTAAGTTTTCTCTTATAGCCAGACTTATCAGGAATCTAAAAGTAGTAGCATCCACCACAGGGGAAAATGTTTCCTCGTAATCGATTCCTGGTCTCTGTGAGAATCCTTGTGCAACAAGTCGTACTTTATATCTCACTATTTCACCATGTTCATTTCTTTTCCTCACAAAGACCCATTTGTATCCAACTGGTTTAACATCATATGGTGTTCGGATTATAGGACCGAAAACACCTATTTGCTTTAAAGAATTTAACTCCATGTTTATCTGATCGTTAAGTGCACTCATAAATAGACGTGGGTTCATGATCCTCGTTTAAATCCATAAGTTCAAGTGCTACCTTGTATGAAAATATATCATCAATATCAACATTCTTTCTGATCCATTGTATCCCAGACAAGACATAATTTATTGAGATCTCATTATTATCAGGACCATCAGTACCATGAAGCTTGGCGTCCCAAGCATCAGTTCTTGGTACATCAGGAACATCGGCCATGTCTAAAACCTTATGGTCGGACGCGGCCATGTCTGGGGTTCCAACCTCGGATTCAACACCTTTCTTTGTTTTCCGAGGGTTCTTATCTTTGGAACCTATTTGTCTACCACATTTCAAACGTTGTCTAGACTCTGTAGCAACTTGATTGTGTCCCTCTTGAACATCAATTCTAATTGGTGCATTAGCAGCTGGTATATATGACTTTGTCACTCTTTTCGGGTCAGCAAAGGAATCTGGCAATTGATTAGCTAGCTTTTGTAAATGTATTATCTTTTGTACTTCTAAATCACATTCTTGAGTCCGAGGATCTTGCCAAGATAAGGATGTTTAATTCCATGTAATTTCTTTTACCAGCTTATTATTATCTCCCCCTAATGTTGGATGTACGGATTCATCGAAATGACAATCCGCGTATCTGGCCTTAAACAAATCACCCATAGTTGGCTCAAGATACTTAATAATCGTGGGAGAATCATATCCAACATATATCCCCATCCTCCTTTGAGGTCCCATATTTGTTCCCTGTGGTGGAGCAATTGGAACATAAACGGCACAACCAAATGTCTTAAGATGGGATATGTCTGGCTCATGACCCGTAAGCAATTGTGATGGGGAATATTTATGTTCACTAGATTGTCTGATGCGTATGAGTTCAGCCGCGTGTAGCACGGCGTGTCCCCAAGCAGAAACCGGAAGTCTCGACCTCATAAGCAATGGTCGAGCTATTAGCTGTATGCGTTTTATAAATGATTTGGCTAAGCCGTTCTGTGTATGTACATGTGCCACAGAGTGTTCCACAGTTACCCCCATGGACATACAGTAATCATTAAACGCTTGGAACGTGAATTCACCAGCATTATCAAGACGTATAGTCTTTAAAGGAAAATCTGGAAAATGAGCTCGTAATCGAATTATCTGAGCAGGCAACCTTGCAAACGCCAAGTTGCGGGTCGACAGGAGACAGACATGTGACCATCTCGTGGACGCATCAATGATGACCTTGAAATATCTAAACGTCCCACAAGGTGGGTGTATTGGTCCACAGATGTCTCCTTGTATTCTTTCTTGAAATTTTATTGTTTCCTTAGTCACTTTAACTGGTGATGGCCTAACGATGAGTTTCCCTTGTGAACATGCTACACACGTTAGGTTCTTAGGAACAACTCGTTTCTCTTTCAATATATGGCCATTAGTGTTTAGTATCAATTTTCGCATCATGGACGAACCGGGATGGCCAAGCCGGTGGTGCCAAAGAATGAAATTTTCGATGGCCTCTTTGTTAAAAGTGGCATTGGCCTCAATCATACTGTCTTTAGTATGGTAAAGACCAGTAGAGATTGCAGGTATAGATTCTAAGTCTTTCTTCTTGCCTTGGGCGATTTCAATGATTTGAAGGAACTCTTTGTTTCCTTCGCCCTTGGTCTCAATATGGAAGCCATTCATTCGAATGTCTTTAAAACTCAATAGGCTTCTCTTAGAGCTGGGTGAATACAATGCATCAGATATCTCTAGATGCGTACCCTTAGGCAACAGGATATTAGCCTGGCCGTGGCCCTCTATGAGACTAGCTATACCCGTAATTGTGGAGATGTTGGCGTTTTTAAGGGTTAAGTTTATGAAGTATCTTTTGTCTCTTAAGATCGTGTGGCTTGACCCACTGTCCACTACGAATACATCCTTGTTTTTGTTCATTTCTAAAACAAGATTCATAGGATGATACTTAGAGACTTCATATATAAAAATCATTCATTTATTAAGTTTAATAAAACAAGTTCAAAGAAATGACAACATAGAAAAACACCAAAGCAAAGAACACAAAAGTTTAGAACACAAATATCAAAATCAACTTCAATCTTTTAGACAATCTGAAGTTTCATAATCCATAAGATCGTCTTGGTCATGATTAAAATCATCTTCACCATCTGGATAAGTCATGTGAGCTTCAGGATTCTTCCCTTTCAAACTCTCTTGATAGAGGTCAACTAGATGTTTGGGAGTCCTACATGTCTTATCCCAATGATTGCCAATACCACATCTATGGCATACTAATTTGGTCGAGTGTTGCGGTTTGAATGAGGTTCCACGGCCTCGACCATGTCCTCGGCCAAACGAGTGTCCTTGGACTCGGTCTCGACCATGATCTCGACCATACTGATTTCCTCGTCCGCGGCCAAAAGAATTTCGACCACGGCCACGTCCATGCCATTTTCCATGACCACGGCCGTGTTGGCCATTTCCTTGGACGTGGTTAGCTTCTTTCTTGGCTTCTGTGGCCGCGTGTGCTTCAGGTGGTGGGGCTGATCCAGGAGGTCTCATTTCACTGTGTCTCATCAACAATTCATTGTTTTGCTCAGCGAGCAATAGACAAGAAATCAGATTAGCATAAGTCGTGAAGCCCTTCTCACGGTACTGTTGTTGTAACAATACATTGCTTGTGTGGAATGTGGAAAAAGTTTTCTCAAGCATATCCTTATCCGTTATATCCTCACCACACAATTTCAATTTCGAAGCAATCTTAACTAGGGCTGAGTTATACTCGTCCACGGACTTATAGTCCTGGATACTGAGATTCCTCCAATCATACATAGCCTTTGGTAAGATCAACGTTCTCTGGTGATCATATCTTGTTTTCAATTCTGTCCAAAGGTCTAATGGATTATCAATGGTCATATACTGATCTTTGAGACTCTCAGTTAGATGATGGCGAATGATCAAGATGAATCTGTATCTATTTTTCTCACTAGCATCATTGTCCTCGGTGATACACTCACCGAGCCCCTTGGATTTCAGGATGATCTTAGCATCAAGTTCCCATTGCAAGTAATTATCTCCAGAGAGATTTAGGGCAGCAAAATCCAAGGCAGCAAAATCCAAGTTGTTGATTTTTGACTTCTGAAATCATATGTTTTATAATTTAGATCTTTAAAGATTATAATGTTCTTAGTGTTCTTTTATGATTATACAAGACAATCAGGTATGTAATGCGAATTGGTCACACGACCAAACGGATATGATGCATTCAGTTCATACGAGTATGATGCAAGATAAGCCGCACGGCCAAGACAAGGTATGAACAATCTTATATCAAGCAATCAGGCAATGGATCAAGGTGTTAATTACTATCAACTTAACGAATCATATTCAATGCGAGTAGGGTTTTAAGCATATGAACAAAGCCGGTCAGGTTAAGTCTTAAACAGGATGAGAACAATTAACCTAGGCGATTCCTTAATCTCAAAACATTCAATCGATTCATCAATTCAATCAACCAAATTCAAGTATGGGTTTAACAATCCTAGCAAACGATTTCTATGTGATAATATTCAATCAATCAAAACAATCAATTTTGATTTCAAAGATTAATTAGGGTTTGGATCGATTTTATGCATAACATGCATTATGCATGCATGCGGCTAGGGATTTAATGTATTAGGGTTTCGATTTTGATCATTAGATCATTGGGTTTAGGAAATCGATTTTGATCATTAGATCATTAAGGTTTCGATTCAAAAACATTAAGGTTTCGAATTAGGGTTTATGGTTTCGATTTCAACACATTAAGCTTTCGATTTGCTTATTAGTTTAGACTAGGGTTTAAGGTTTTATGGTTTCAATTCATATCAAGCAATCAAAATTCGATTTTGGGTTCAATGATTGATCATTAGGGTTTCGAGTTACCTTAACCTCAAATGTGTTGAATGGACCACCAATGAGAAGAGACGCGAGCTGGACGTTGCTGATCGGGAACGCGAACTAGCTAGAACGAGCTGAGACGTCGTCTGTTGGATCGGGAACGCGAGCTGTCCTTCGGGAACGCGAGCTGGCTGAGAACGTCTATCGGACAAGAGAAGGCCGCGAGCTGTTCTTTCTTAGATCAGGACGCGAACATGTTGAAGCTGATATCCGGAACGTTAGCTGTCCAAGCTGAGATCGCCGTGAGCTGGAACTGATCGGGACACGAAGAAGCTTGGATCGGGAAGGTTCGTGATCGGGATTAGGGTTCTTCGGATAGGGTTTTAGGGTTTATCGATTTTGGATTTTAGCTTAGGGTTCTTAGAGTAATCGTGCTGATAAGTGTTGTGAAACTGGAGAATAGAAACTGTATATTCTTATTATCATAAACATAAAGTGTTCCCTTTATATATATAGGGAATTAAATGAGGGAAAATGAAAGACTACAAATATGGAAAATGTACAAATCATAAACCAATAAGGAAAATGAAACTAGGGTTTCTCTCTCTCTAACCACCGGCTCTCTCTCTCTAGCCGCCGACTCTCTCTCTCTCTAGTATGGGCTAGTTATGGACATCCATAATATGATTTATAACAATCATCAATTAATAAGCCATTAACTTCTTCGTTTAAATGACTTCTTCATATTTAAACGTAAAATCATCAAAATAGAAGATATAATCAATAATTTTAAAGTATTATTTTCAAACACCTATTTTAATGATTATATATAGTTTTTAGATTTTGATGATATAATGTAAGAAAATAATGATCTTTTATTTTATTGTTAGTTGTTATTTTATATTTATTTACAAGTAAAATATATGTCAGATGGTTAACTCTCTTAGATCTTAATATCATTAGTATATTTAGTTTACCTAGAATAAATACTTTGATTTTTTATTCTGTTAAGTTTTTAACGAACCAAACCGAACTGTTTGAATTTGTGAAGACATTAACCTAGTAGCTGGGACATATAATTTTTGGTTGGTTTGAGTCGGTTTGAATCTGGTTGGTTTGGTTCGGTTTAATTTTTTATCCACTTCTAGTTAGTACGTAACTAAATCTTTCTAAGTACTTAACTAGTATTTAGATGCAATATGGCAAAATTACATTTCCTACAACTATTTGTAATTAAAAAAATATCCAAATCTGACAACTGTCAACAACAAAAAAATAGAAATCATAAGTATAATATATTTTGTCATTATTTACCAATTAGAATATATTGCATGTTTATTTCATGTTTAGTTGTACGAATTATACTAGTTGTACCAGCCGAATATGGATGAGATAAAAAAATTGTGTGGCTATAAGTGGTTGAAATTAAAGAAAGAAAATGAGATAGAAAGAGAGAAGTGTGAAATCGTGTGGTTAAGATTAAATATAGATGAGATGATCCAATGGTTCATATTATCCATTTATTTAAGGTAATATTGTAATTTGCAATCCCTTAGTCTATGTAGAATAATTTTGGATGTAGAAGAATTTTTTTTGGCCATTTGGTCCATGTCAGAGTTTTGTCCCAAATCATACGTATAATAGATTGCATAATCTTATCTAATTACGCCATT
>NW_013617748.1:21448-22229 GCF_000695525.1 Brassica oleracea var. oleracea | reverse complement strand
GGTTAAAATCAAGTTGTGGGTTAGTTTTGGCAAAAACCCCTTATATTTATTTAATATCTATATTTTATATTTTAAGATAGATGTTTAAATCTTAATGTTTTTTTCCCATTTTTAATGTAAAACTGCAATGTTTAATAGAAGAACTTGGACATATGTTTAATGTAGTATTTCTATTTTTTATGTTGTATGTTTACATATATTTATTATTTTCGAAATTATATATAATGTTTTTTTTTATAAAACGGTAATGTTACATTATAGAGATAAGCCGTCTTTTTTTAAGTGAAAAATGGTAATTTTACATATGTTTAATGTAGTTTTTGTATTTTTTATGATGTATATTTATTTAATATCTATATTTTACATTTTAAGATAGATGTTTAATATTTAATGTACTCTTTCCATATTTTAAAAATTGTGCATTTACTTATTATTGTATATATAATTCATATATTTATATATTTATAATATTTACTTATTATTTATTTTTCTATATATTGAGTATTTCTCTTTCTTATACTTTATATTTAGTTAATATCTATATTTTATATTTTAAGATAGATGTTTAAATCTTAATGTACATTTTCCATTTTCTTTAAACTGTATATTTCCATTTGTTATACTTTCTATTTACGTAATATCTATATTTTAAATTTTAAGATATATTTTTAAATCTTAATGCATTATGGAGATAAGCCATTTTTTTAGTGAAAAATGGTAATCTTACACTTGTTTAATGTAATATTTTCATTTTTATGTTGTATGTTTACATATTATTTAT
>NW_013617748.1:19244-21230 GCF_000695525.1 Brassica oleracea var. oleracea | reverse complement strand
TTAAAAAATAAAAATATAAAATGGTAATCTTACATATGTTTAATGTAATATTTCCATTTTTTTATGTTTACATATATTTATTATTTTCGAAATTATATATAATATTTTTTGTTTTTTTTAATAAAACGCTAATGTTACATTATGGAGATAAACCGTCTTTTTTTAAGTGAAAAATGGTAATTTTACATATGTTTAATTTAGTTTTTCCATTTTTTATGCTGTATGTTTACATATTATTTATAATTTTTGAAAATTAGTAATATTAAAATGAAAAACTATATTTTATGCCAGGTATCATCTTTCGGGAGAAGTTTTTTTTTGCTGATGTGGACGCTCTATGGAGCCTCAAAAGGTCCCTTTTATTAGTAAGGACTAGAAGTTAATCCGCGCTACGCGCGGGACTATTTTTATTTTCAAATGTTAACCGTATAGTTATTTTTTTGAACGGTGTATTCTGAACAACAACAAATTATGAATTGTATGTTTGTGTGAATACATATTTCCTTAGAAAAAATTAGAAAACTATACATTTTTGAGATAGATGTTTGATATTGTTTTTCCTTTCTCATATTGTATATTTATTTATTATTATTTTTTTATATTGTAGGGCAATTCTCTCAAATAGATCTTTTAAGTCTTTGTCACAAAATATCATTCAATAAAGAAAATGATCAAAATAGCTCTTTTTATTTTGAAAATTTTAATTTTAATTTTTAAAATTTTGAAACTCTATCCTTAAAACCCCACCCCTTAACTCTAAGCCATAAGTCTATGTTAGTTAACCATAGGGTATAAATGTATTTTCACTCTTTAATAAGACTTATTTTGGTCATTTTTAATTCTTATTCATAGTGGAGTGTGCATGTGTCAGAAAGAGGCATATAACAACTTTTATATTTTTGCGTATGGATTTTAAATATATATTATTTTGTATAATGCATACTTGCTCTACAACATTTGCTTGTAAACTAAAAAAACTGTTTTCTATATTTTTAAAAGAGAAAATATTTAGTCTATAATATAACATGGACATATGTATTGACTATATATAGAAGTTGGGTGTTATTTTAAAATGACATATGTATAGAGGTTTTTCAACGATTACTTCACTGGCACAAAACATTTATAACTGTAAATATCTTCTTTTAAAAGAAAAACTAATAAAAACGTGTACAACAAATGTATTTTGATATATATTATATGCATCAAGTTATAAAGTTTGGAAACATTGCAAAACTGTTTGGAGCAAAGTTTTTAACTTCACGATCTTCATCTTGACGTCAGTTCAGTGTTGGCCCTGGCCACAAGCAGAAGAAGCATGGGCTTCCAGCCGACACGATAATAAGTATTTTCGCGGCCACATATTTATAAAAAGTGACTTCAGCCTAGTGGTTCTTAGACAAATTACCAGTGCTAGAGGTACTGGGTTCGATTACCCCTGACTGCATTCATTTATTTTGGCTCCAAATATAAAATGGGACACGTGTCACTCCCATAACACATGACTTGATGACGTGGCTTCACGGGAGAGAGACGAACATTTCTTTATATATATATAGACTAGGAGTTAATCCGCGCTACGCGCGGGACTATTTTTATTTTCAAATGTTAACCATATAGTTATATTTTTGAACGTTGTATTCTGAACAACAACAAATTATGAATTGTATGTTTGTGTGAATACATATTTCCTTAGAAAAAATTAGAAAACTATACATTTTTGAGATAGATGTTTGATATTGTTTTTCCTTTCTCATATTGTATATTTATTTATTATTATTTTTTTATATTGTAGGGCAATTCTCTCAAATAGATCTTTTAAGTCTTTGTCACAAAATATCATTCAATAAAGAAAATGACCAAAATAACCCCTTTTATTTTGAAAATTTTTATTTTTAAAAATTTGAAACTCTATCCTCTAAACCACACCCCTTAACTTTAAGCCATAAGTCTATGTTAGTTAACCATAGGGTATAAATGTATTTT
>NW_013617748.1:6556-18126 GCF_000695525.1 Brassica oleracea var. oleracea | reverse complement strand
ATGATAATATTACGATATATATTTAATGTAATATTTTTATTTCTTATATACTATATTTACTTATTATTTATTTTTCTTTGTATGTATTTTTATTTTTATTTTTTGTTAATGCCACGTGTCATCTTTTAGAATAATTTTTTTCCGCTGATATGGACGCACTATGGAGCCTCAAAAGCTCCATTTTATTAATGTAACATTTCTATTTCTTATATTATATATTTACTTATTATTTATTTTTCTTTATATGTATTTTTATTTTTATTTTTTGTTAATGCCATGTGTCATTCAAAAGAAGTTGTATTTTTTTGCTGAAGTGGACGCTCTATGGAGCCTCAAAAGGTCATAATATTTTATTAATGTAACATTTCTATTTCTTATATTGTATATTTACTTATTATTTATTTTTTCTTATATTGTATATTTACTTATTATTGTTTAATGCAATGTTTCTATTTCTTATATTGTTTATTTACTTATTATATATTTTTTCTTATATAGCAATTTTACTTATTATTTATTTCTATTTTTTAAATAACAATGCCACATGTTTTCTTATTTTTTATTTTTATATCAATGATAATATTACGATATATATTTATTGTAATATTTTTATTTTTTATATACTATATTTACTTATTATTTATTTTTCTTATCTTTTATATTTACTTATTCTAATAATAAGATAATGTTTAATACGATAATATTAAGTATAATATTTTGATTTTTTATATTTTGTATTTAGTTATTATTTTATAGATGTTTAATTTAGTTTTTTATTTCTCAATTGTATATTTACTTATTCTAATTTTTTTTTGTTTTTATATCAAATGATAATATTATGATAGATGTTTAATGTAATATTTCTATTTATTATATTGTATATTTACTTATTATTGTTTAATGCAATGTTTCTATTTCTTATATTGCTTATTTACTTATTATATATTTTTCCGTATATTGCAAATTTACTTATTATGATATTTTGATTTCTTATATTTTGTATTTAGTTATTATTTTATTGATGTTTAATTTAGTTTTTCATTTCTCAATTGTATATTTACTTATTATTTATTTTTCCTTATATTGTATATTTACTTATTATTGTTTAATGCAATGTTTCTATTTCTTATATTGCTTATTTACTTATTATATATTTTTCCTTATATAGCAAATTTACTTATTATTTATTTTCTATTTTTTAAATAATAATGCCACATGTCATATTTTGAGAGAATTTTTTTCGCTGATGTGGACGCTCTACGAAGCCTCAAAAGGTCCCTTTTATTAGTATAGGTTCAAATAACATGATTTACTTCATTTTCAAATATAATAAATATAGAAATTTATAGCAAGAATGTATATTATTTTTGATATTTGGGTCAAATTTATGAATTAAATTTTTACTATTACGTAAATAATTTTGTTCTTCTGATACTATTTATGTTATGTAATATGATCTTTTTTGTAGTGTGTCATACACATTTCTTACAAATGCAAACCTAAAACACAAACCACAAAACGATACAAAAATAATAACTTAGATCACAATAAAGTATATCCTAGTATATTATATATAGAACATGTTTTTTGATAAACAACAATAGAACTTGATTAAGCAAGAAAGTTTAAAGATAACTGTTTAAACTATATATAGTTATTTTGTCAGTATTTGTAAAAAGAAAGAAGCTGTTATTAACTTAGTATAGTGGTATATTATATATATGTTCTCTCTTTTTTTATTTAAAGAAACTGTTTACAACATTTTCAATATTTTATCAAATGTGTCATTGACGTCATCATTCCTCCTGCATCGCTGGATGGAAAATAGACGGCGAAGAGCAAAAGCAGAGAAGCATCTATAACTTTTTCGAAGTTCCTCAGCTGTCTGACAAAATAAATCAGCATCATCTCGCATAGGCCACCCTAGCTGAAAGCACCGAACTGACCTATTAAGTTGAACAACCAAGGAGATTCAATCATGCAGAACTTTAAATGAACATTTTAGAAGATTACAAGATAATCATATGCATTGTACCAAAAATACTCATTAAAGTCGTCATAGTGTCTCCTCTCAGGATGCTTCAACTTTCCTCCTCTACTTCTCTTTGCTTCCTACAGTACAAGAATATGGTGATGAAAAATACAGGAAATGACAGCAAAAGAAGACAAAAATGGTCAAGACTGAAGAACCAAAGCAAGCAACCTTAGCTACTGTCTTGTCTATAGGAGTCACTACTTTCTGCAGAAAAGCTTCATCTTCACCACCATATGCCGGTTTTACTCGCTCCCCTGTCATTGGACTAACACTCCCAGCCAATATCCCGTACAACTCAAAAGCCATCTAAACAAATTTAGAAGACGAACTTAGAAATAAAAACATCCCCCTAACGTAAATATAAAACATGTATTATTAAGTTCTCGATGTCTCAATATAATCAATTCTTTTCTTGTCTCCACCAAGTGAATTTTTCAAATACTATTTTCACTAATACTCAACGATGGATATGGTTTACTTCCTCGTCCTTATATATTACGTTTTCAGCTCTCCGGAGTTTACTTATCGATAACTACGTCTATGGAGTAGCCAAGATCACCAAAAATGGAACTCACATGCTCTTCTCTAAGTTCAAAATGTAATGTTTCACTTTCAGGCAAACCACATAGAGGAGAAACTGAAGACATACATGGTGATATATATAGCAAAGGCACGCTGGCATGAATCTTAGGTTTGCAGCCTCTCCCCAAATTAAAAGATAGAGGCATATATATAGCAGTTTCCGCTGCTGAACCTCATGTTGAATCACCGGCATCCTACAGAACAATAGAGATGAACAAGTAAGAAAACCTCAAGGCGTTACATCTCTTTTATCTGTTTGTAAGAAAGAAAAAGTGAAAACACAAAATGGGACGTTACAAGGAGAATCCTCACCAGAGGCTGCTTTTCCGACCCAAATACTTGCACCACTTTTTGTAGTTCTTGAAAAGTTTCTTCATCACTATAGTCACTGCGCGATCAATATCCAACTAAAAGCAGACGTTGTAAATTAGACCACTAGTGCAGACAGAGAGAACCACTGAACTGGACCCATGAATTGTAAACTGTGAACTGAAGTTCAAAAGAAAACATACCTTTGGTTGTTGTTCAGGTCTCGGAAACTGTCGAATGTGTACATTAGCAAGTAACAAAATCAAGTTCTCTCTTTGATTAGCAACATTATCTTTCTGTCATTTAAAGGTTTGGATCACAATCAGCACAGGGAGATATTCTCAATCAACAAAACAAATACAGGATATTCACTAGTATCACCTGAAAACCAAACATGGTTTGAAGCCAGTCTAGCATATCTTCATCGAGTTTCATCTTGTGGCCTGCTGGCCATGGTAGACCCCTAGTGTTACAAAGTGCGGTAACTGTGGCTTGTATCTGTAGAACAGTGTGAAAGTGTTTATTTTTTCTGACTCAGAACACGATAAACATATATGGATATGCCTATTTGGTTAACCTTAGGAAATCTCGTTATAGCCAGATTTTGACTATCAGGGTCATGGGGAAGATTGTTGTAAGGCACGTGGATTTGGATTTTTTCTTCAACCTTTGTGTGGGCTTCTAGAACCTACCAGCAAGAAAAAAAGATGAACATAAACAAGTGAGCCAAGAATGTCGTAACCCTATTCATGAGAAAAAGATGAACAGAAACAAAACTACCTCATCAGGCACTTCCACATCTTCAGTCTGATTAACAGCCTTCAAGACTTCAAAAAGAACAGAAGAAGTTTGATATTCCTTTGTAAGTTGAGCACTACAAAGCAAAAAACATCTTTGTTTTATGAATGAAAACACATATAAAATATAGAGATAAAACACCGATCCGAACAAACAGTTCCATCAAACACAAACCGGTCGTCTTTGTCAGCAGCGTTGAGCAAAGGCTGGATGTATTTCTTGTAGTAGTGTTGATAGAAACTTTCCATCTCGCGTGCGTCACTTATCTGCTGTCTTCCTGCAAGTGTTGTTTCATCCTCCTGCACAAGTTCAAGAAAATAAAGTACACTGACACATAATCTCCATGCAGGAAGAATTTTATGTGCAAGCCAACAGTAAAGTAAATGAAATGATGATACGTGTTCTAAGCGCCGGAGAAGCGCAGTCTTGAACTGGCGAACACCACGACCACTTGACGTTGGATCAAGCTTGCTTGCCTTCTCAAACGCATAAAACCGACCTAAAAACAGCCAATGATTTTTGTTTACAAGATCATTTGAGATGATCAAATCATCAGGTGACTTTTACATTATTTCAACTCACATAAGTAAGCAACGCGAGGGTTACTAGCTTCTACTTCATTGGCTACACGGAGGATCGGAGTAATCTCCACGAGTGACGATGGCACCACTTCACTGTCCAGAGTAACCATTCCAAGTTTGCCAGCAGCTTGAGACATCTTCTAAATCCTAAAAAAAAATATATATCAGATGAAGACTTCTTCAAATTTAAAGAGCTTTTACATCACCATCAATAACAAACTTACAGAACTATATGCGATAAAACGAAAGAGTTATATAATCATAAGCTCGTGAAGGAGAAAAAAGACAGAGACTACCATTAAATAGCCGATCCGAAAGGGAAAAGAATACATGGATTGCTTAATTCCGAAGTAAGATGAGATTCACTCCACATAATAAATCAATAATCATGGAAAAAGAAACCATGCTAAAAAGTTGCATTTATTAGTTAAAAGAAAAAAGGTTCCGAACAGACGAAAATAAAGTTAGCATAAGACGTGTAAAGAACAAACTTTATGTCTAAACCTAGTCACCTATAACATTGTTTCACAACCATCTTCAACTATCCACACACAAGAAAATCATTAACTCCATTAGCTAGTAAAAGAAGAACAAATTTAACCTTTGAATGAACGCGAGAAGGACAAAATAAACGGATGGTCAAACTGTGATCGAAGAAGAACATAGCGACGTGAAAGATATAGAGAGAAGACAGACAGGCGCCTACGGGTGGGCACTTTACCCGATACCCGAAGCCGCACCCAAACCCGACCCGAAAAACCTGAACCGAAATCCGAACCAAACTAGAAAAATACCCGAACGGGTATTAAGTTAGGAGAGATTGGATATCCGAACCCGAACGGGTAATATCGGAACCTGAGTGGATATCCGAAGATAACCGAACATATGTATACTTACCTTTATATTTCTAGTTTAAATCTCTTATTTTTTACAAAAATATTTATATTGATGTTACACATACTTTAAGATCATAAGTATATATATAATTATGGAGAAAATGATTTGATATTCATTTAAAATGCATGTCAAACTTTTTGTTTCATGTATTAACAAAAGTTACATTCAAAGATTAAAAACAATACCCAAATTAATATATATTTGTTTTTGAAATATTATCTTCAAATCTATTAATCATTCAATCTATAAAAAATAAAAAAAAATAGTTAAGTGAAATCTATATTTTTAAATACAATAAACTTAAAAAATGAAAAACTTTTTTTTTTCTTTTAAAATCTAAATATCCGAACCCGATTTAAAATAACCGAACCCGAACTAAAAATATCCGAATCCGGTCCAAAGTACAGAAATACCCGAACGGGTTCTCTATCCCTATACCGAAATACCCGAAAATCCGAAATACCCGACCCGAACCCGAACGGGTATCTGAACGCCCATCCCTACATGCGCCTATGTTTTTATTCTTTTCAATGAATTATTGCGGCATTTTTTATATTGACCAATCATAGAATTAATGTCAACGACATTACCGGTCCATGTTCCAGTGTTCTTACGTTATCGGAGTAATAATATCTTTGAGAATGGCATATTAGAGAGTTCAAGCCTAAGCCCGTTAGCTCATTGTATCTAGGGTTATTGCTAGAGAGTTGCCATAAAAATATGTGTAATGAGATACCATTTATGTAACTTTGGCTGCTGTAAAAGAGCAGCCCTTTCCCTTTTATTGTATGAATCAAACTATCTTTTATATCTCTTGAAGACAACACAAGCTTCTTCCTTTCTTTAGATTCTTAGTCTTTCAATAAAGCTCTCTTGAGCTAATCCTAGTTTATGTTTCAATAAAGTTCTTGAGACACAAATCTATCTTATTCACAAATGTTATCATGGCAAACTTTTTTTATCCTCACAAACTTCTCATTCAGCTTTTACTTTTTTTTAACATATAGGCCACCATACATTGATGTACACGAATCCAGAAAACATCTAAGATTCTTCAAAGAAGACTTAGAAAACGGATTTAATCATGCAGATATGTAATTATGATGCGAATAATGTTTAAGATTAAAGTTTGCTCTAGGTAAGGTCCGAGGGTAAGGTATACTACTCATGCCAACTAAGAGCATCATCAATCATTAATGCATTGTCAAATGAAAAGAAGACAAATAAAAAAGAAGTCTATTAAAATGTTTTTTGAGTCTCTCAACCAAACTTTTTTTCACTTTCTCTATCTTTTAATTTTTTTCATTTTTTATTGTTTGAAAAACTCATCAAAGATATATCTAATACACATGCTCAATAATGATGGTCATTTTCTATACACCAGGTTCTTTTTCTTGATATTGACTATAAAAATAATTCAATATGTGTATTCACTCACACAAAGATTTGGAGTATTTTATGGCAGGGGTGAATGTGTAACGAATATCCAAGATTTTGAAAGTATCAGTGATGAGTTCTTTGTAGATCAACAACTTTTTATTTGGATATTTGTTCTCCATATATCCAGAAATCTATATTTTTAATGGATGTTTGAAACAAATATTTCTTTTAACAAATTTATATAAAATTATAATATTTTATTACAAACAAAAAAGATTTGTTTTAAAACATTAATAACTAAATAATCAATTGAGTGAATAAAATATTTTAAAACATATAAATATAATTTTCATCTACAATTCTTTATATATATATATATATATATATACATATGTATATTTGGATCAGATATATGTTAAAAAGATATTAGCATTTTTTATTTGTTTCGTCTTTTACGGATGAAAGTTAATATTTGTTTTGCTTGTAAAATTACAGATATTTAAATATTTATATCGAATCAAAATTAATAACAAATCAAATCAAATTTTACAATTATTTTATCCATCTTTATTCTATGGGTGATCACAAATTGTTATTAGAGCATGATTAATGCGTTCTATTAGGGTGGGGTTCTTAGCGTGATATAAAATATGTTGCTTAGCTTTTAACTAAGAAAAACAAAGAAACATTTCTTATATCTCTTATTTAAGAGACGATTCTTCATTTTTCTTAGTTAAAAACTAAAAATGTATCTTATATTACGTAAGAACTCCACTCTTAGAGACCCGCATTAATCCTGCTCTTAGAATCTTATCATTCATGCCTTCTGAATATATCAAATCAACAAAAAATATTGGAAAACGGTTTCTTCATTTTTGTGCATGTAAATTACGTCATCTAAATAATATTCTAAATGTTTTATTAATAATTATTAATTGAATAATAAAGAGTATCTATCTATCTATCTATATATATATGTAAGGGTTTTCTTCCCTCCTGTTGAGACACATCAGCATCCACGTCACTAAGTCGTTGATTGTGAGTGCGACACCTGTCCTAATTTTTAAAAATCTGCATTCTCTTTGTTTTTGGTCTTCACGAGATATTGATTTTTAGGTTTTTGGGTTCTGCGATCTGGGCTACTGACTAGAAAAAACTCAGGCCCGTTCTGCCTATCGGGATTCTAGGTTCGTCGTCTTTTGAAGACAAATTCTTTTTTTGAAGACAATTCTCTATGTATCAACAATGGCAATTATGAAACGAGGCGTGACTCGCCGCTTTGTTGGAACCATAGACGTTGGAGTGTGTTTCGTGTCGGTTCAGTCTCGATTCATTTCCTCTGAACCGTTACAAGTCGCATTGATGTATCATCATTAACCAAGCTTTAACTCTTCATGCCCACTGCAACCGCAATCTCGCTTTCAAAGAATCTAATCCATCTTGGAGTCGGTGATTCTCGCCTATATAAAAAGGTGAGGCTTTAACCATTGATCATCATCTTCATAGTTTGTTCAGAATCTGGAAAGGCACTTTTTCAGTATAATGGTGATTTCATCTGTGTTTCTCTCTTATTTGAAACTGATTGTTGTTCTTCCACTATGGAGGTACGATTGCTCTAATTCTGGGAAGCAAAGTTCATTTCGTTCAGACTCATTATCGTCATTTTTAAAACCAGATTCAGACGTATAATCTCAGAATATTTTTTTTGAATCGTTGAGTGTACATATTTATTTCACGTTTTGCAACATATTTACAATTTCGTTTACTGATTATGTTTTCCTATTTACACGTTCTCAGGCGACTCTCATAGCAGCCACTGTGAATGTACACCGTTTGGCCACTTTCAGGCAGCACCTCAAGGTTGGTTCACTGTTCTCCATTAGCCGATTTGAGGTGACTTTATGCAACCAGAGCTTCATGCTGACAGACTCTCCTCCAATGATTCGGTTTAGTGGTTCCACCACATTCGATGAGTTAACCGAACCGGTCCCACCAACTCATTAGGAACGATTCAGGTTCCGGAATCATAGTGAGCTACTTGGATTAGCCAATGACAACACTCATCTTCCAGGTAAGTACTCTTAATATATGTATCTCCCATGCTCATTTTTGAACCCAGTTCATTTTTCATCTGTTCTCATCTCACAGACATTATTTGGGATCTAACTGATGTGAAGAGTATTGTATGCGATCCTCCACAAGGAAAAGATTGTGTCATGGTGACCATCAAATTCAATAAGTTATGTGCTTCGGGTTTAACAAGATGGCAACGATGATGATGTAGATGATATGCCTGGGAACAACTCAGTTTCTACTAAGGTGGTTGTTGGTGGTAATTATGGTGAGCCATCGTCAGCTATAGGAACATCTTCACCTGGTCGCACCACCAAGAACCTCCAACACCGTCAGCTTCTGAGGTTCTCAAGAAGGCACGAAATTAGAGATCATGAAATGGACTCAGTTTTCTCAATTTGAATAATGCTTGGACAAAATTTTCATTTTTGTGGCTTTTATTTTATTTTTTAACTTCTCTTCGGCGTTATGCTGTGTTTTTTTCGGACAGTGTTCAAAAGTTTCACTTAATGTTGAACTGATATATATTTATCACAATTACTTTTTTCTCTTATTTTTTGGTTTAGATTCAATCATCTATACATTTCAGTTCTCACACGGTTCTGTTTCAGTTTTTTTATTTATTTTGATTTGTCTTGCTATGCTCCCCTCTTCGCTTTCAATACTAATCTACTTTTTATAAGAGATGCCCATTTAAAAAGTGATTTTTTTACCACATATAATACTACTTGACGAACAAGTTAAACTACAAACACACAAACCATAAAAGTGATGCTGCCCAACAATTTAGTTTAAATAGAGTAATAAATTTAAGTACAATAAACTTTCTAAGCACAAAGATCAGTGTTGTCTTCAAGAAAGCTGAAACTGAAGATGGAGTCGACAATGTACTGGCTAAATACCTTGCATATGACAACATCGAAGAACATTAGGAAAGGGATCATGCAATTTTTGTAGTACACCAAAGGCAGCGATGGTCTCTACCACCTCTAGAGATTAGCGGATGGTTTGTACGACTCTACAACTTTAATTTATGATGTTATACTGTTACGCTTAGGTAATATGGAAGAAGGGACAAAGTATCTTGATGCTCTGAACTGGGAAACAAACAAGGAGAGGGCTGATACACCAATTGATTATCATAATCACATTCACAACCAATACGTCAATCCATCACCTGCATTCCTGTATTAACATTATTTTTCTTTACTCCCACATCGAAAATTTATCACTTTTTTTTATAATGAGGGTGATGCAATCATATATGGCTTTGAGTCTCCATTTTGGTGAAGTCTTTGTTTGGAAAATAGTAATATCACCTTGATTTAAAACTCATCTCTGGTTTCTAAGTGAATAACAAAAACAAAGATGAAAAAGTTGGTTGTTTACATGACACCAAAAAATACCACTGAAATTAGTACCTAAAACAAAAAAACGAACCTTGAAATTTGGTTGTTTATATGACCCATCAATAAAAAAATATCTTATATAATTTCCAAACATACTGGGATGAGTCCTTAATGTTTTGATTTATACGTTTGCAAGCCATAACATTACAATTCTTTCTCCTCACTCAAGTTACAAAATGGGAATTATAAAACCGAAGTAGTAAGTGTGAAACATAACAAAAGAACAAGAGGTGAAAAGGGAAGAACGGACGCTATAGGCGATTTTTTGAAAACCACCACCAAACTCGTTTCTTCACCGGAGGTCCACGTTTCCGGCGGCTTCGACCGTCGGAGTTTCCTGTTTTTTCTTTTTAGTTATTGTTACTTTAGTAATCTAACCAATTCATGATGAATTGGACATCAAGTTTTTCGATTTGGAGAAAACCAAATCGCGTTTTGTTGTCACCCCACCACTTGCGATCACCCGGATTTAGTCAGCGGCGAATATCACCTATGATATTGTTCGGAGATATATCATCACTTATGCGTTTTCGTCGAGCGTTGGGTGTGCGTCTCTTCTCCCAACGGGAGTATCATTCTCCGGTGTTGGAATTCCTAGTCTTATGGAGTTACAGTATCGATGGCCTTTCCTTGCAGTCATTGCAAGTTGATATAATCATTTGTGGATCTTGCCTTGTGCAAATAAGGAATCGACAAAAAATACCTCCATGGCCTTTCCTTGCAGTCATTGCAAGTTGATATAATCATTTGTGGATCTTGCCTTGTGCAAATAAGGAATCGACAAAAAATACCTCCATGGCCTTTCCTTGCAGTCATTGCAAGTTGATATAATCATTCGTGGATCTTGCCTTGTGCAAATAAGGAATCGACAAAAACTACCTCCATGGCCAGGAGATTTCAAGAGATGGATGCGTGTCATACATGAAGAGTTGGAAACGTGGTGTATAATCATTGGGTTATACTTTTGGTGGTTCATGTCGTACAGACAATTGCTACTCATCTTGTTTATTCTAAAAGCTTTCCTTCAAGATCCAGTGGTGTTGATGATTAAGAATAAAATACAGAGGAGTGAATGGGGAAGTGTACGATTTAAAGCAAGAAGTCTGAAGATATCTCAACAAACAAAACGGTTTGAAGTTATTGCTTTATTACACACCGAATTCCGACGGAGGTTCCGACGGACACCAAGGTCGTCGGAAATTTGTGACGGAATACTGACAAATTTCCGACCAAATCCAAAAACATTAAGTCGTCGGAATTCCGTCGACCATTTCCGACGGAATTCCGACGAAACAAGGGTCGTCGGAATTTTCCTACGACTTTTCGACGACATTCCGATAAAAAATGTAACCGTTGTAGTCGTCGGAAGTTCGTCGGTATATTCCGACGAATTTCCGACGACATTCTGATTAACAGTAAAGTCGTCGGAATTCCGTCGGAATTTTCCGACGAATTTCCGACGAACCATGTGACCGTTGCCGACAAATATATATGACCGTTGTATAG
>NW_013617748.1:2828-3835 GCF_000695525.1 Brassica oleracea var. oleracea | reverse complement strand
TTCAATCATAAAAATCTATAAATTTAGATGCCAAAACTATGAAAATAACACATAATAAGTGTTTAGTATAGTATTAGATCGCAACCGTTCAAATATAACAACTCATTAAAATATTTATGTATGCATATCATTGTTTTCATAACATCTCATCTTAACATTATATACTTATACAATCATATTCATATATAAGCTTACACTACAAAAAAAGATGATGTGTAAAATCGTGTTATAAAACATTTTTATTGTTAAATCTTTATGCAAATACTATATATATTATCAAAGATTTGGATTTTGCATTTATAAACTTGAAATCAACACCCTAAACATTAAGTCGTCGGAATTCCGTCGGAATATACTGACGGACACATTCCGTCGGAAATTAAATTTTCCCGGGAAAACCAAACCGCTTGAAATATTTCGCGAATCGGCATTTGGTATATTTTAATTATACCGACGGAATACCGACGAACCCGTGTCTGTCGGAATCTTCAGATATAATAACCCTCCTTCTTCCTCCTTCGTTATCTCCGCCTCTCTCTCTCTCTAAATTCCTCTCTCTACACCGGCGATCCTCCCTCTACACCGGCGATTCCTCCCTCTACACCGGCGATTCCTCCCCCAAACCCTAAATCATGTAAGAATCATCCCAAACCTTCTTTAATCTCAATTGTTTAGGGTTTTGGAAGTTAGATCTCGGATTTTAGGTTGTTTGATTATTAGTTTAGGATATATAAGTTAGGGTTGTTGTTTGGATTGTTGTTTTAGTTTTTTTTGGAACATTTTTTTATTTTTAAAAACGTTTTTTGATTTTTAAAAACGTTTTTTGATTTTTTAAAACGTTTTTTGATGTTTAAAAACGTTTTTTGATGTTTAAAAACGTTTTTCAAGTTTCCAGTAATGAAATATATATAATAAAACATTTTTAAAATTTTTTAAGAATATTTAACCACATTTTTCTATATTTATAAATTTTTTATAATTTTGTATACATATATATATATATATAT
>NW_013617748.1:0-996 GCF_000695525.1 Brassica oleracea var. oleracea | reverse complement strand
ACGAACCAATTTTCGTCGGAATATACCGACGAACAAATATCCGTCGGTATATTCCGACGACCATTGTCCGTTGGAATATACCGACGCCCAAAGTTCGTCGGAATACACCGAGGAATCCACTACGTCGGAATTGTCCGAGGAACGTTCTCCGTCGGTACCTAGTTTTTCCGATGAACTCTGGTCTCGTGTGTCCGCATCGTAATATCGTTGGAAGTTCGTCAGAATGACGTTTCTCGGTAATCGTCAGAAAGTCGTCGGAAGTTCTGACGAAATTCCGACGAATTTTTTTTTTTCCGACAAAACGATACCGACGGACAGGTTCGTCGGAAATTCGTCGGAATCGGTCTATTCCGACGAATTTCCAACGATTTCGGCCATCAGAATCCCCATGTTTTCTTGTAGTGATTGGTCTCAAAGCAAAAGAATATCAACGCCATGGACAGGTATAATTAAACATTTTATCTCCTGCAGCGGGAGTGTTATGGACGGATTGCTATGTAACAGATGGATCGTATCCAATTATCTTGTTAGAGAAAAAAAGCATTTACTCACAAAAATTGAGAGCCAAAAGAAAGATATTATAAGACCAAGAACGAAGTGGAAAAGAGCTAGCGAATCAACCTATCCTAAGAATGCGTTAGGAAGCATCGTGTTACTGCTGTCTCTGTTAAATGTTCTTTCTAACAACATGTTTGATGTATCTTATGTTTCATGTAATATGTTACATTGATTTGAAATTAATAAAGTTAAGATGTTATTAAAAAAAACCCGAAGTAGTAGCCACTACAAGAAAACAGCGATATTCTGACGGACATTCCGACGGAAAATGAAAACCTCGGAATATACCGAGGAATTTCCAAGGAAATTCCGAGGAAACACAAAATTGGGTTGCCTCGGAATTTCCTCGGAATATACCGACGGAATTCCGAGGAAACACAAAATTGGTTTGCCTCGGAATTTCCTCGGAATATACCGATGGAATTCCGAGGAAACTAC
>NW_013617747.1:20668-22251 GCF_000695525.1 Brassica oleracea var. oleracea | reverse complement strand
CCCAGTTTTCCTGTTTGAGAATATGATAACTTCTTTGTCATTCTAATAAAACAAGGATGAATCACGATGTCAGAAGCTGTATTTTGATACATAAAGTAGTGGAGAATATCCAGGAAGTTGAATAAATCTCTTAGGAGTTAGGATGAAGAAGTTATCCCACTTTCAAATCAGGTGATCCCAGTTTTCATGTTTGAGAATATGACTACTTCTTTGTCATTTTAATTAAACCAGGATGAATCGAGATCAGAGAAGCTGTATTTGGTTACATAAAGTAGTGGAGAATTACTAGGAAGTTGAATAAATCTCATAGGAGTTAGGATGAAGAAGCTATCCCACTTTCAAATTAGGTGATCTCAGTTTTACTGTTTGGAAATATAACTACTTCTTTATCATTCTAATTAAACCAGGATGGATCACGATGTGAAAATCGTTATTAGGATCCATAAAATAGTGGAGAATCACCAGGAAGTTGAATAAATTTCATAGGAGTTAGGATGAAGAAGTTATCCCACTTTCAAATCAGGTGATCCCAGTTTTCCAGTTTGGGAATATGACAACTTCTTTGTCATTCTAATCAAACCAGGATGAATCGCGATGTGAAAAATTGTATTTGGATACATAACGTAGTGAGAATCCCTAGGAAGTTGAATAAATCTAATAGGAGTTAGGATGACGTAGTTATCCCACTTTCAAATCAGGTGATCTCAGTTTTCTTGTTTGGGAATATGACAACTTCTTTGTCATTCTAATCAAACCAGGATGAATCGCGATGTGAAAAATTGTATTTGGATACATAAAGTAGTGGAGAATCACCAGGAAGTTGAATAAATTTCATAGGAGTTAGGATGAAGAAGTTATTCCACTTTCAAATCCGTTGATCCCAGTTTTCCTATTTGGAAATATCACAACTTCTTTGTCATTCTAATCAAACCATGATGAATCGTGATTTGAGATGCTGTATTTTGATACATAACGTACTGTAGAATATCCAAAAAATTGAATAAATCTCATAGGAATTAAGATGAAGAAGTTATCCCACTTTTAAATCAGGTGATCCCATTTTTCCTGTTTGGGAATATGACAACGCCTTTGTCATTCTAATCAAACCAGGGTGAATCGCGATTTGAGAAGTTGTATTTGGATACATAACGTAGTGGAGAATCCCTAGGAAGTAGAATAAATCTCATAGGAGTTAGGATGAGGAAGTTATCCCACTTTCAAATCAGGTGATCCCAGTTTTCCTATTTGGGAATATGACAACTTCTTTGTCATTCTAATCAAACCAGGGTGAATCGCGATTTGAGAAGTTGTATTTGGATACATAACGTAGTGGAGAATCCCTAGGAAGTAGAATAAATCTCATAGGAGTTAGGATGAGGAAGTTATCCCACTTTCAACTCAGGTGATCTCAGTTTTCCTGTTTAGGAATATGACAACTTTTTTTGTCATTCTAATCAAACCAAGATGAGTCGCTATGTGAGGTGCTGTATTTGGATCCATAAAGTAGCGGAAAATCACCAGGAAGTTGAATAAATCTGATAGGAGTTAGGATGAAGAAGTTATCCCACTTTCAAATCAGGTGA
>NW_013617747.1:18932-19686 GCF_000695525.1 Brassica oleracea var. oleracea | reverse complement strand
GTTAGGATGAAGATGCTATCCCACTTTCAAATCAGGTGATCCCAGTTTTCCTGTTTGGGAATATGACAACTTCTTTGTCATTCTAACTAAACCAGGATGAATCACGATCTAAGAAGCTGTATTTTGATACATAAAGTAATGGAGAATATCCAGGAAGTTGAATAAATCTCATAGGAGTTAGGATGAAGAAGTTATCCCACTTTCAAATCAGGTGATCCCAGTTTTCCTGTTTGGGAATATGACTAATTCTTTGTCATTCTAATTAAACCAGGATGAATCACGATGTGAAAAGTGGTATTTGGATCCATTAAAGTAGTGGAGAATCACCATGAAGTTGAATAAATCTCATAGGAGTTAGGATGAAGAAGTTATCCCACTTTCAAATCAGCTGATCCCAATTTTCTTTTTTGGGAATATAACAACTTCTTTGTCATTCTAATCAAACCAAGATGAATCGCGATGTTAGAAGCTGTATTTGGATCCATAAAATAGTGGAGAATCACCAGGAAGTTGATTAAATCTCATAGGAGTTAGGATGAAGAAGTTATCCCACTTTCAAATCAGGTGATCCCAGTTTTCCTGTTTGGGAATATGACAACTTCTTTGTCATTCTAATTAAACCAGGATGAATCACGATATGAAAAGCTGTATTTGGATACATAAAGTAGTGGAGAATTACCAGGAAGTTGAATAAATCTCATAGGAGTTAGGATGAAGAAGTTATCCCACTTTCAAATCTGGTGATTCCAATTTT
>NW_013617747.1:16559-18667 GCF_000695525.1 Brassica oleracea var. oleracea | reverse complement strand
CACCAGGATGTTGAATAAATCTCATAGGAGTTAGGATGAATAAGTTACTCCACTTTTAATTCCGTTGATCCTAGTTTTCCTATTTCGAAATATGACAACTTCTTTGTCATTCTAATCAAACCAGGATGAATATCTTTGTAAGAAGCTTGATTTGGATACATAAAGTGGTGGAGAATCACCAGGATGTTGAATAAATCTCATAGGAGTTATGATGAAGAAGTTATCCCTCTATTAAATCAGGTGATCCCATTTTTCCTAATTGGGAATATGACAACTTCTTCGTCATTCTAATCAAACTAGGATGAATCGCGATGTCAAATGCTATCTTTGGATACATAAAGTAGTGGAGAATCACCATGAAGTTGAATAATTCTCATAGGAGTTAGAATGATGAAGTTGTCCCACTTTCAAATCAGGTGATCCCAGTTTTCCTGTTTAGGAATATGACAACTTCTTTGTCATTCTAATCAAACCAGGATAAATCGCGATGTGAGAAGCTGTCTTTGGATCCATAATGTAGTGGAGAATCACCATGAAGTTGAATAATTCTCATAGGAGTTAGAATGATGAAGTTGTCCCACTTTCAAATCAGGTGATCCTAGTTTTCTTGTTTTGGAATATGACAAAATCTTCGTCATTCTAAACAAACCAGGATGAATCGCGATGTGAGAAGCTGTATTTTGATACATAAAGTAGTGGAGAATATCCAGGAAATTGAATAAATCTCATAGGAGTTAGGATGAAGAAGCTATCCCACTTTCAAATCATGTGATCCCAGTTTTCCTGTTTGGGAATATGACAACTTCTTTGTCATTCTAAACAAACCAAGATGAATCGCGATGTGAGAAACTGTATTGAAGAAGCTATCCCACTTTCAAATCAGGTGATTCCAGTTTTCCTGTTTAGGAATATGACTACTTCTTTGTCATTCTAATCAAACCAGGATGAATCACGATCTGAGAAGTTGTATTTGGATACATGAAGTAGTGGAGAATTACCAGGAAGTTGACTAAATCTCATTGGAGTTAGGATGAAGAAGTTGTTCCACTTTGAAGTCAGGTGATCCTAGTTTTCCTGTTTGGGAATATAACAACTTCTTCGTTATTCTAATCTAACCAGGATGAATCGCGATGTGAGAATCTGTATTTGGATACATAAGGTAGTGGAGATTCAACAGGAAGTTGAATAAATCTCATAGGAGTTAGGATGAAGAAGCTATCCCACTTTCAAATCAGGTGATCCCAGTTTTCCTGTTTGGGAATATGACAACTTCTCTGTCATTATAATCCAACCAGAATGAATCGCGATCTGAAAATCTGTATTTTGATACATAAAGTAGTGGAGAATTACCAGGCAGTTGAATAAATCTTATAGAAGTTTGGATAAAAAAGTTATCCCACTTTCAAATCAAGTGATCCTAGTTTTCCTGTTTGGGAATATGACAACTTCTCTGTCATTATAATCCAACCAGAATGAATCGCGATCTGAAAATCTGTATTTTGATACATAAAGTAGTGGAGAATCACGAGGAAGTTGAATAAATCTCATAGGAGCTAAGATGATGAAGTTATCCCACTTTCAAATCAGGTGATCCCAGTTTTCTTGTTTGGGAATATGAAAACTTCTTGGTCATTTTAATCAAACAAGGATGAATCGCGATGTGAGGTGCTGTATCTGGATCCATAAAGTAGTGGAGAATAACCAGGAAGTTGAATAAATCTGATAGTAGTTTGGATGAAGAAGTTATCCCACTTTCAAATCAGGTGATCCCAGTTTTCCTATTTGGGAATATGACAACTTCTTTATCATTCTAATCAAACCAAGATGGATCGCAATCTGAGAAGTTGTATTTGGATTCTTAAAGTAGTGGAGAATCACCAGAAAGTTGAATAAATCTCATTGGAGTTAGGATGAGGAAGTTATGACAACTTCTTCGTCATTCTAATCAAACCAGGATGAATCGCGATGTGGAGAATATCCATGAAGTTGAACAAATCTCATAGGAGTTAGGATGAAGAAGTTATCCCACTTTCAAATCATGTGATCCCAGTTTTCTGTTTGGGAATATGACAACTTCTTTGTCATTCTAATCAAACTACGATGAATCG
>NW_013617747.1:15253-16437 GCF_000695525.1 Brassica oleracea var. oleracea | reverse complement strand
GTCATTCTAATCAAACCAAGATGAATCGCGATGTGAGAAGCTGTATTTTGATCCATAAAGTAGTGGAGAATCACCAGGAAGTTGAATAAATCTGATAGGAGTTAGAATGAAGAAGTTATCCCACTTTCAAATCAGGTGATCCCAGTTTTCCTGTTTGGGAATATGACAACTTCTTTATCATTCTAACTAAACCAGGATGAATCGCGATCTGAGAAGCTGTATTTTGCTACATAAAGTAGTGAAAAATCACCATGAAGTTGAATAAATCTCATAGGAGTTAGGATGAAGAAGTTATCCCACTTTCAAATTAGGTGATCCCAGTTTTCTTTTTTGGGAATATGACAACTTCTTTGTCATTCTAATCAAACCAAGATGAATCGCGATGTGAGAAGCTGTATTCCGATCCATAAAGTAGTGGAGAATCACCAGGAAGTTGAATATATCTGCTAGGAGTTAGGATGAAAAAGTTATCACACTTTCAAATCATGTGATCCCAGTTTTCCTGTTTGGGAATATGACAACTTCTTTGTGATTCTAATTAAACCAGGATGAATAACGATCTCAGAAGCTGTATTTGGATAAATAAAGTAGTGGAGAACGGGGAATATGACAACTTTTTTTGTCATTCTAATCAAACCAGGATGAATCGCGATGTGAGAAACTGTATTTTGATACATAAAGTAGTGGAGAATATCCAGGAAGTTGAATAAATCTCATAGGAGTTAAGATGAAGAAGTTATCCCATTTTCAATTTAGGTGATCTCAGTTTTACTGTTTGGAAATTTGACTACTTATTTGTCATTCTAATTAAACCAGGATGAATCACGATGTGAGAAGCGGTATTTAGAACCATAAAATAGTGGAGAATCACCAGGAAGTTGAATAAATCTCATAGGAGTTAAGATGAAGAAGTTATCCCATTTTCAATTTAGGTGATCTCAGTTTTACTGTTTGGAAATTTGACTACTTATTTGTCATTCTAATTAAACCAGGATGAATCACGATGTGAGAAGCGGTATTTAGAACCATAAAATAGTGGAGAATCACCAGGAAGTTGAATAAATCTCATAGGAGTTAGGATGAAGAAGTTATCCCACCTTCAAATCAGGTGATCTCAATTTTCCTGTTTGGGAATATGACAACTTTTTTTGTCATTCTAATCAAACCAGGATGAATCGCGATGT
>NW_013617747.1:11967-14415 GCF_000695525.1 Brassica oleracea var. oleracea | reverse complement strand
CGCTACGTAGCGACCGAGCTCTCACTGAAGCTCGCTCACTACGTAGCGACCGAGCTCTTACCGAAGCTCGCTCGCTACATAGCGACCGAGCTCTCACCGAAGCTCGGTCGCTACGTAGCGATTGTGCTTTCTTAAAAAATCGATACGACACGAATCCATGCATTCTCGTCTACTCTTTAATGCTATCTCCCGAAGACCATAGCCAACCCATTTCATGTTTCTCGTCATTTGAAGTCATCAATCAAACTTTATGATAAAAACCGCGGAAACTTTGTTTTTATCAAAACAAGCCGTAATAAACGTTTCGAGTCAAACAACGGCCCAAAGAGACCTAAGACGTGACTCGAAACCCACTTACGATTTCTTAACCAGAAGCCCATAAATCGTAGGACGGTTTATGCTTGGTTCGCAAGGAAAGGTAAATGTCAAGTTTCCGCGGATAAATACGAAGTATTCGAAGATAATTAGAAAAATCGGAAAAAACGGAATATCTCCATTTTTAAGTTATGACGGCTTAAGGGCAGAAGAGGAAAAAGCGTAAACCGACCAGGAGCGAGTATATAAGGAGTCCTAGGCGAGAGCCACCAGGGACTTTTTAGACTCAGAACTCTCGGCACTTAGAAACTCTGAGGCATTATTCTCGACATGCTATGTTTCCATGACTGGCACCCGATTAACAGACGAACGTGCACAAGCAGTTCGATCTCTTTGTTCACTCTTGAACTACGTTCGGCTTGATCCTCGAAAGGGGTACGTAGGCAGCCTTTCATAAGGTTCAGTCTGAAATCAATCAAAAACCTTTTCTGTATTTTCTTTGTCTTTTGTTATCGAGCTACGAGTCAACTAGGTTTGAGCTTTTAGGCCGCTAGAACTAGGTAACTCGCTGACAGCTTTTGCGGGCAAAGCTTTTATGCTCTCTTGTAATGATCGCAACGCTCTCACGCGGACTCGAAATAAGATCTACTGTTTTCTCTAAACTCGTTTGTTATCTTATTATGATTTCCGCATATATTTGGTCACTTGCCGTTGGCTCTCGCAGAGATCCGGGACCTCTGGGAAATTAGGGTTTTCCTAGTTTCATAATTTAAACGTAAATCGACAGTGCGAATTTCGGTTCCCACAGTTTGGCGCTAGAAGGAGGGGGAGTACGGATTACTCTAACTCATAGCCGCAAAACGCTTGATCAAAACAATGTCTGGAAATACTAAAGAGAAAATCGCAGTTCGCAACAAAGAAAATTCCAGTCGCCACTGCGCCTATGGCCAACGCCTACGCAAACGCCACAGTTCTTGAGAAAATAGAAAACCTTACTGCGACTTTTCGCCACAGGAAGTGCAATGAAACGAGCTTGCGATTTCTCTTTTTAAACATAAAGGGAAACGATAAATCTTATCAAACCCCGTAAGTTTGGCTCACTACCGAACAAAAGAAATCTCAATGCGTAAGGTTTTTACCAAAACATGTTTTCCCAAAACATTTCGGAAGGGTAAAACTTGTTCTCCCAAAAACCGCAGAAAACCCCTAAGTTAATCGGGAAAAAAGAAAGCGCAACAAATCGATTACACAGCTCGGTCGCTACATAGCGACTGAGCAAGCACACGGCTCTTTTGCGTTCTCTTTTGAATCCTCATCGTAACGCTTTTCGTTTCGTCTCAATCGGAGTTTCCTTTGAGATTTTACGTCGAAAACAAGTAGGACTCTTCTTGGCTTACTTCTACTCGCTACATAGCGACCTGTCAGACCTCCAGCTCGCTACACAGCGACCTGTCAGGCCTCAAAAAGCTCCTCCTTTGTGTTATCTTTTTAATCCCGATCGAAACGCTTTTCGTTTCGTCTCAATCGGAGTTTCCGTTGAGATCTTACGACGAAAACAATCAAGTTCGGAAGATAAATGTCAAGTTTCAAAGGATAAACACCAATATCGAAAAAGGCGAACATACACGAGAAACGCCAAGCGTCGTCTTCAAACCGACTCGGACTGTCGATCATTTTATTCCCCGAGAAAAAAGGGGACGGAGTAGGTGTGTATACTATACTCGTATACTTCCATACTTCAAAAACATATTCAAACAATGCGATGTCTCGTCAAGATCAAGAAAACGCTTTCGACAAGAAAAAGCTTTCGACAAAGCAAACTCTCATAGAAATATGCGGAAAAATGATCATACAATGCGATGTCTCGTCAAGATCATCCTAGAAGAAAACGACAATCTGACTTTCGTCTAAACGCTAGGAACTGATCCAAACCATCTTGGAAAAATTCTCAAAGACTATACAGCATCTATCATCGCAATCGTTCGTTTAGAAAACCTCTGCCAAACTTGAGAATGAAAGTCGATGATTTGTTGAAGTCATAAAGATCTTTTTCGATGAGATAAAACGAGTTTCGTATAAGAATCATTATACGAGAAATCTTCAGGCATCAAAGCATCACTCTCATTTTCCGTT
>NW_013617747.1:9788-11500 GCF_000695525.1 Brassica oleracea var. oleracea | reverse complement strand
AATCCTTCGTATAATCAGATCATGTCATACGAAGTAACTTTCAAAAGTAAACGTAACAGGTTTTACGAAAAAGTACTTTCCTTATAGCAAAAAACCAAGCTGTATGATCCGACATTGGACGACCAATATAAACTTTACTTCCTCGCACCACGATCTGAAATGTGTCTTTCTTTAGCCCCGCGACTCACTGGCATCCGCTCTCATTCCGCTTGGTCACGTCCGAGCAGGAAATCACCCCGCAACTGACCCCGCACGGGCTCTGTATCGAGCTTCTTAAGCTTTATCTCCCTCAGAAACAAAGGAAACAACTTCCATACGAATAGAGGAAACATTATACGAAACTTTCATCGTATAAATAAACCCTAAAGTGGAAAAACGTTTTCTACTACCATGGGCTTACTCAGCCTATCAATCTTGATAAACGCCATTCGTCACTTGCCCAATTACGCCTTTCCTTCGAAGCCGAACTGGGTTACAGCATCCCCTTTAAGGACGATTCTAACCGACTTGACCTTATTGACAGCACGAAAGTGTCATGGTCTAATCCTTTGGCAACAACGTCCTTGGCTATAAAGCTGAGCACAACCTTCATTCAAAGCCAAAACAATTGAGCAACCACCGTTCCAATAACTTGATGGCTAAACGGTAATCCAGAATTTGTCTTGAAACGCCAAGTAACGATTACACAAACAATTATCGTATCACCCAAAAACGGGAATCATACGGTAAATTCATCATAACAAAACTCAGTCCTGACAACCAAACAGTTAACTGAAAGGTTCCACTTGTCAAAAATCGACCAAGTTCCATATACTACGATTCACTTTAAGCCCGCTGTGTTTTACTCGTAAAATGCGGCATGTAAGGAAAACTCGTAACAGAGCTCCTATAGCTATACGGAACATCCTCAAATAGACACGAAAGAAATCTCGGAAGGCCAACACCATACGAAACTTTCGACTTGGACATCTTTTATAATTGCGTACGAATCTGCCTCTACCCATTTTGAAAAGAAATCGGTGAGGACTAAAAGGAAACGCTTTTGCTTTGAATTATGAAGGGGACCGACGATGTCCATGGGCCAGCGCATAAAAGGATAGGGCGATGTGATGGAGGACAGAACTTCGGCTGGTTGTCGGATGGTTGGAGCATGCCTCTGGCATTTTTCACATTTTCGTTCGAACTTCTCGCAATCTCCGATCATCGTTGGCCAGTAGTATCCATGGCGCTTGATTTTCACTTCCAGTGATCTTCTGCCGGAATGATTGCCGCATGACCCGGAGTGTACTTCTTCCATCACTTTTCTCGCTTTTTCTCCTTCCAGGCACGTCATGAGTGGTCCGGAGAATTACCATTTGTAAATTTTGCCGTCCATTGTTACGTAGCGCGCGGCCTGTGTTCGGACTTTGCGAGCTGCCCATTTCTTGGTGGGCAGGTGTCCGTTGATAATGTAGTCTCGAATTGTCTGCAGCCATGGGGTATCACAGCCGTAATCAGATTGCTCTGATTGCGGGTTGTATCGTAACTTCTTCTTCTTCGTCATTTTGGCCTTCTATAAGGTTGACGACGATTGGTGGTCCAATGCTCGGATGTTCGATGAACTCGACCGGAATTACCCTTTTAAGTCCTGGGTCAGAACTTGATGCTAAGGCCGCGAGGGCATCTGCCTGGACGTTTTCGGAACGGGGAATTCGCGTAAGGGCAAAACTGTT
>NW_013617747.1:9209-9490 GCF_000695525.1 Brassica oleracea var. oleracea | reverse complement strand
AATTCGACCAAGAAGTCCGCAAGCACTTGTGACTTTGCGCTTGTTCTCGGTCGGTACTCGATATCGTACTCGCTCAGTTCCACCGCCCATTTGGCCAACCAGCCCGTTTGTCTCGGGCTATAGAGAATCGTTCGTAGGGGAAAAGTCGTGAGGACGGCGATCGTGTGGGATTGGAAATACGGTCTTAATTTTTGGGCCGATGTTACGACCGCGCATGCTAATTTTTCCATTAGCGGGTACCTAGATTCGGCATCCAGCAAGGTTTTGCTTATAAGATCGGA
>NW_013617747.1:7417-9096 GCF_000695525.1 Brassica oleracea var. oleracea | reverse complement strand
ACCGCTTCAGCTGTTGGAAAGCGTTTTCGCATTCTTCCGACCATTCGAATTTTTTATTTCCCCGTAAGACATCATAGAAAGGCAGGCACTTGTTTGTTGATCGTGAAATAAACCGGTTAAGTACCGCGACTCTACCGGTCAGCCTTTGGCCTTCCCGCTTATTCTTTGGCGAAGCCATCTCGATCAGTGCGTTGATCTGTTTTGGATTAGCTTTGATGACGCGGAATGTGACTAGGTAGCCGGGGAATTCCCCTAATGCCACGGCAAACCTGCATTTTGTCGGGTTGAGCTTCATGTTATGGGAATTTAACTGCGCGAAACATTCCTCGAGATGTGATACGTGATCCTTTGCTTGAAGGGATTTGACGAGCATGTCTTCGATATAAACCTCCATCGTTTTACCGAGTTGTTTAGAGAACATACGGTTCAAGAGTCGTTGGTAAGTTGCGCCAGCGTTTTTGAGGCCGAAGGGCATTACCTTATAGCAATAGGTTCCGCGATCGGTGATGAACGCAGTCTTCTCGCGATCGTCAGGGTTCATCATAATTTGGTTGTAACCTGAGAAGGCGTCCATGAAAGACAGAAGTTTGTTTCCCGCCGTTGCTTCTACTAATCGATCGATGTGTGGCAGGGGGAAACTATCTTTTGGACAGGCCTTGTTTAGGTCGGTAAAATCGACGCAAACTCGCCATTTTCCGTTTTTCTTTCTGACTACTACAGGGTTAGCGAGCCAGTCTGGATACCTCACTTCCGTTATTGACCCGACTTTAAGAAATTTTTTGACCTCATCGTTGACCGCGGAAGCCTGTTCAGGTCCTAGCTTCCACATTTTTTGTTTGACGGGTTTGAAAGTTGGATCGATATTTAATTCATGACACGTTATGTTAATGTCAATCCCTGGCATATCTTCCGCGGCCCATGCGAAAGTATTGAGGTTCTTTTTTAGACAGGTTATGAGCTCTGTCATCAAAGGCTCGCGGAGATTGCCTCCGATCTCGACGCATCGGTCCAGAGATGCTTCGTCGAGACAGACTGTGATCACAGGTTCGCAAGTTGGTTCGCGTTTTTCCTCTAAGGCCGTGAAGTTACGAGACTGCCAGAAGAGTTCAGCCGAATCTTGACTTCGCGAACCCTGGTCGGAGACCTTTTTCTCCGTTTTTCTTGGAGTGGTCTCGAGGTCTGGTGTTTTTCGTTTTTGTTCTGCGGCGTAACACACTTGAGATATTCTTGGGTTTCCCCATATTACCTCGACTCCGTTAGGGGTTGGAAACTTGAGGCAAAGATGGTACGTTGATGGGATGGCACGCATGGTGTTCAACCGTGGCGTTCCCATGATAACGTTGTAAGATGCGGGACGGTCAATGACTAGAAACTCTGTGACTCTTGTCACAGTTCCGTCTTTGACTGCGAGATTAATCGACCCGTAGGCCATGGTCGTTTCTCCCGAAATCCCCAGTACTGGGCTAGGGTATTTCACGATTTCAGATTGATTGATCCCCATTTTCTCGAGAATATCTTTGAAGATGATATAAGCCAAACTTCCGGTGTCGATTAGCACCCTAGCAACGTCAATATTTCGGATCATCAGTTCGATAACAAGGAGATCGTTTCGAGGTTTGGCTCGATCGACCGTTGCTCCCCACTTGAACGAGATGACGTTCGCGCACGTTGAGTCTTGA
>NW_013617747.1:6076-7357 GCF_000695525.1 Brassica oleracea var. oleracea | reverse complement strand
GCCCCCCTCCTTCTAGCGCCAAACTGTGGGAACCGAAATTCGCACTGTCGATTTCTTTTTAAATAAGGAAAGTAGGAGAACCCTAATTTCCCAGAGGTCCCGGATATCTGCTAATACCACACGCCAAGCAATCAGAACACAAAACGAGAAATCGAAAAAGAGAGCAAGATAGTTCTTATTCTGAATCTGCTTTTGAGCGTGTACAACAAGGTAAGTTCCTGGCCCACGAGAGCTGTCGGCGAGATTCCTAGTTTTAAAACCCTAAGACGGAAAAAACCTAATTGAGTCGCAGCTCGAATAACAAAAACGGAAAATTGCTTAAAATCGCTCTAAATGCTAAGTTTGCTCCGAAAAAGTTCTCCCCCATGCCTCTCGCCTAGGACTCCTTATATACTGGCTCCAAGGTCATTTTATGCTTTTCCCCTTCTGCCCTTAAGCCGCCATAGCATAAAAATGGAGATATTCCATTTTTTTCCGATCTTCGTAATTATCTTCAAAATTTCGTATTTATCCGCGGAAATTTGACATTTATCTTTCCTCGCGAACCAAGCGTAAACCGTCATGCGGCTTACGGGCTGTTGGTTAAGATATCATAAGTTGGGCCTCGAGTCATGTCTTAGGTCCCTTTGGGCCGTCTTCCGACTCGAAGCGTTTATTATGGCTTCTTTTGATAAAGAACAAACTTTCCGCGGTTTTTACGATTAAGTTTGATCGATAACTTAGAATGGCGGGGAATCGTGAAATGGGTATGCTACTGTCTTCGGGAGATAGCATCGAAGGGTAGACGAGAATGCATGGACTAATGTTGTATCGACGTTTCGGAAGAGCTCGGTCGCTACGTAGCGACCGAACTTCGGTTCGAGCTCGGTCGCTACGTAGCGACCGAGCGGAACGGACGTTCCGTCGCTACGTAGCGACCGAGCCTTGGAATATGACAACTTATTTGTCTTTCTCATCAAACCAGGATGAATCGCGATTTGAGAAGCTGTATTTTGATACATAACGTAGTGGAGAATAGCCAGGATGTTGAATAAATCTCATAGGAATTAGGATGAAGAAGTTATCCCACTTTTAAATCAGGCGATCCCATTTTTTCTAATTGGGAATATGACAACTTCTTCATCATTCTAATCAAACCAGGACGATTCGCGATGTGAAATGATGTCTTTGGATACGTAAACTAGTGGAGAATCACCAGGAAGTTGAATAAATCTCATAGGAGTTAGGATGAAGAAGTTATCCCATTTTTAAATCAGGTGATCCCAGTTTTCCTGTTTAGGA
>NW_013617747.1:971-1314 GCF_000695525.1 Brassica oleracea var. oleracea | reverse complement strand
TACGTAAAGTAGTGGAGAATCACCAGGAAGTTGAATAAATCTCATAGGAGTTAGGATGAAGAAGTTGTCCCACTTTCAAATCAGGGGATCCAAGTTTTCCTGTTTAGGAATATGACAACTTCTTTGTCATTCTAATCAAATCAGGATGAATCGCAATTTGGGAAGCTGTATTTTAATACATAACGTAGTGGAGAATAGCCAGGAAGTTGAATAAATCTCATAGGAATTAGGATGAAGAAGTTATGCCACTTTTAAATCAATCGATCCCATTTTTCTTAATTGGGAATACGACAACTTTTTCGTCATTCTAATCAAACCAGGACGAATCGCGATGTGAAATGCT
>NW_013617747.1:0-735 GCF_000695525.1 Brassica oleracea var. oleracea | reverse complement strand
AGTTATCCCACTTTCAAATCAGGTGATCCTAGTTTTCTTGTTTGGGAATATGACAACTTCTTCGTCATTCTAATCAAACCCTGATGAATCGCGATGTGAGAAGCTGTATTTTAATACATAAAGTAGTGGAGAATATCTAGGAAGTTTAATAAATCTCATAAGAGTTAGGATGAAGAAGTTATCCCACTTTCAAATCAGGTGATCCCAGTTTTCTTTTTTGTGAATATGACAACTTCTATGTCATTCTAATCCAACCAAGATGAATCGCGATGTGAGAAGCTGTATTTGATCCATAAAGTAGCGGAGAATCACCAGGAAGTTGAATAAATATGATAGGAGTTAGGATGAAGAAGTTATCCCACTTTCAAATCAGGTGATCCCAGTTTTCTTGTTTGGGAATATGACAACTTCTTCGTCATTCTAATCAAACCCTGATGAATCGCGATGTGAGAAGCTGTATTTTAATACATAAAGTAGTGGAGAATATCTAGGAAGTTTAATAAATCTCATAAGAGTTAGGATGAAGAAGTTATCCCACTTTCAAATCAGGTGATCCCAGTTTTCTTGTTTGGGAATATGACAACTTCTTCGTCATTCTAATCAAAATACATAAAGTAGTGGAGAATTACCAGGAAGTTGAATAAATCTTATACGAGTTAGGATGAAGAAGATATTCCACTTTGAAGTGAGGTGATCCCCGTTTTCCTGTTTGGGAATATAACAACTTCTTCGTTA
>NW_013617746.1:18009-22348 GCF_000695525.1 Brassica oleracea var. oleracea | reverse complement strand
TTATTTATTTAGATAAATATACGGACTGGTATATATTAAAATTATCGTTATCTTAAGAAATCTATATATCTATAAATATGTTTGTCTCCCTCCTGTTGCGCCACCTCAGTACCAGGTCAAAAAGTCGACTTTTGTGTTATCGACACGTGTCCCTTTATTAATACTCACAGTTTCATTAAAGTTGTATCAATATATATGGATTTCGTGATGTTTTCCTTTGGGCCTGAGCTTTTGTTTCTCAACATATGTCGATCTCAGCTTTTGTTCGTCTTGGTCACTCCGCTGTCTACGAAACCTTCCCCAACCCTAAGTCCTCAATTTGTTCGTCTTTAACCTAGCATGCATCGCCCCACCACCGCTGCACCGCCGTCCCACCACCGCTGCATCGCGCTTGACATCACACCACCACTTATCCTTCCTGTTTCATCATTATCTTGGTAGATCTGTAAAATATCTATAAATATGTTTGTCTCCCTCCTGTTGCGCCACCTCAGCGCCAGGTCAGAAAGTCGACTTCTATGCTATCGACACGTGTCCCTTTATTAATACTCACAGTTTCATTAAAGTTGTATCAATATATATGGGTTTCGTGATGTTTTCCTTTGGGCCTGAGCTTTTGTTTCTCAACATATGTCGATCTCAGCTTTTGTTCGTCTTGGTCACTCCGCTGTCCACGAAACCTTCCCCAACCCTAAGTCCTCATTTTGTTCGTCTTTAACCTAGCTTGCATCGCCCCACCACCACTGCACCGCCGCACCACCGTCCCACCACCGCTGCACCGTGCTTGACATCACACCACCACTTATCCTTCCCGTTTCATCATTATCTTGGTAGATCTGTAAAATATCTATAAATATGTTTCTCCTGTTGCGCCACCTCTGCGCTAGGTCAGAAAGTCGACTTCTGTGCTATCGACACGTGTCCCTTTATTAATACTCACAGTTTCATTAAAGTTGTATCAATATATATGGGTTTCGTGATGTTTTCCTTTGGGCCTGAGCTTTTGTTTCTCAACATATGTCGATCTCAGCTTTTGTTCCTCTTGGTCACTCCGCTGTCTACGAAACCTTTCCCAACCCTAAGTCCTCATTTTGTTCGTCTTTAACCTAGCTTGCATCGCCCCACCACCACTGCACCGCCGCACCACCGTCCCACCACCGCTGCACCGTGCTTGACATCACACCACCACTTATCCTTCCCGTTTCATCATTATCTTGGTAGATCTGTAAATAAAACAAAAAATCAAATACAAATATTACAACAAGAGGAAGAGAAAGAGAGACTAGATAAGAGGAAGGGAAGCGAGATGACCTGTGGTAGTGAGGTGGTAAATCCAACGCAGAGCTTGACCAGAGACGAGTCTGTCGCACCTCCTCCTCCGTAGCTCATGCGCTTCACCTCCTCCGCCGTGGGTCCTCTTCACCGTCTCCGTCGTGGGTCCACTTCACTCTGTCTCGCGTCAAGCTTCGTCGATGAGGCCTTCATCATGGTCGAGACAGGGAGACTTGAATCTAACATGAGTTGGGCTCTATCAATTTGCTCTTGTGTTTCTACTGAATTAAGCGAGAGAGAGTTGAATTGTGAGACATAAATGACTTAGATGAGAAAGATTGACTTAAGCCATAAGATTAAAAATATCAATGGCCAAAAATAACAATCTTAATTTTGATAGATTGACCAATGAAAAAGAAGGTAGATGATTCACAAAATAATGTTCTATATAGCCTTTAGATTAAAAACAATCAATTATTTAATAGTTGTTTTAGATATTATATTTAGGAGGGAAATAAGAAAATGAAGGCAATTAGTGGAGCCAAAAATACTTATGAGAGAATGAAACAAACAATGCCGGTCTACTATATTAGGATGCCCTAAGCTAATTTTTTAAAAAGAAAATTCATACAGTATTAGATATTTTTGATGTTTTGGTTTAACGAATGGAGATATGTAAAAAATGCAAGAAAACAAATAAACAAAGAAAAAAAAAACTAAACCAAAGTGACTACAATATATTCAGACCGGATATATTTGAAACCAGAAACCAATTTATACAATATCTACGACATGTATTTTTATATTTTATCTAAAACCATATATATATTTTTAATATAAACCATATTAAATTGTATAAACTAATTTATTTTCATTAATGATTGATGAATATAATTTTATTCTTCTTTTTCTGATTTCTTTGAAACAGAGTCAAGTGAAAAAGATAAGACAAGTGTATCAGTCATATACTTACTGATCAGGACATGTTTTTTTTAACTAATGATCCTATCATGTTCATAATCAACAAGCAACAAAGAACGCATGCCTTGCATAGGTTGAAGAAGATAGATTCTTAAGCCAAGGTGTCGTCTCCTATGGTAATGCTTAGGCATAATTGTTGCTTTTTATTTATTTCATCTGTTGCTAACTATTTTCAACGGACTATAAAAACAATCCTATTTTGGAATTCATTATCATCTTTGGCCACACGTCCGTAAACTATTCTGTTTGCATTTTATTTTTGCATGTCAACATTACGAACTAAAATCGTTAACCATAGTAGCTACTGAGATGTCATCTATAATATGTGTGGCTTCGGTTGCGTTTACGACTGTCTCAAATTTTGCCCGACCAAAGGTTGAGACCATAGAGGAACATGTTTAAATTAAACATAGAAATAATTAAAATCATCTAAATTTCATACAAGCAACTTTTGCATAGCTAAAAAACACTTTCTATTTTTTTGCCGAAAAATATATCTTCTCAATTTTCTTTTAAAATAGCTTAAGATGATCTAAAATTACATCTAAATGGTACGAAGTATTAAATAAATATAAAATGCTAAATAAAGTTATAAAAACATTAAAAGATGTTTAGTAAGGAAATGTATCCTTTTGAAATTTCCCAAGTAAATTATAAATAATTATACATAATCTATAGTGGAGCAAAAATTGAAATATGTAAGGAAGTTGGAGACATTCATGCACATCATTTAAGCAAATAAAATCACCACCAACACACAGACCATAGTAGTCTAAACACTTTTCGTTTTTCATGGTTTTTTGTCTTGCTTTATTTCATTTTTCTGTTAGAAGAAATAAATTACATTCACATAAAATGAAAATGTGTTCTTACTAAACAAAAACCACAATAGATAAAGTTAAATGGTACAATATCTTAAAATATATTTAACTACAATTACAAATAAAAAAAAAGTTAAATGGAGAAACATGAACAAATGCCAATCATAGATTTAGAATTATAAAAACATACAACCAAAAAATCATGTAAACCTCATCCAACATATATAATATGTTATACGCCACAACCTTTTAACATCGACATAACCATCAAAATCAAACATAATAAATCTTAACATACATAATCCCTCAACGCTCAAACATTCTTACAAACCATACATGTTTTAGACACTTCTCTTACAAATGCTAACATAAAACACATGCAATAAAAATATATAATAATATACTTATATATATCACACGTAAAATATATCCCGCCCGTAGGACGGCCGACCCTAGTAACATATATTTTTCATGTATCCATGGTACCTTATTTTCTTTTAATTAGGAGTGTTTTAGTATATATAAATAAGTTTGTAAGGATTTTGATAAATACAAGAAAGATTTAATTATTCGCTAAGTAATTTTTTTGAATACAGTATAATCTCTTTAAATTAATACTCTATAAATTAATATACAATAAAAATCTCTTTAAAATAATATAATTTTATAGTTCCAAATTGAGTTTTTGGTTCAATTAGTATATCGATAAATTAATATCTCTATAAATTAATAAAAAAATTATAGTTTTGGTCTATTAACTCTAACTAAATTTGTAAGGATTTCGATAAATACAAGAAAGATTTTGATGACTTTGGGCCATCGTTAGCTTTCCCCAAAACGTCGAAGGGTAATATATCACTATCAGTTTTTTCTATTTTGATTTAATTTTTTGTTTTTTGATTTTCATGTGTTAACTTATGTTACATATCAAATATTTTACTTTTTGAGAAAAGGCAAGTTCTCAAATATTATTCAAAGATCTTCTACTCGCATCCATACAGTAATATCAAGGAATAATATTTTCTCTATTGAACATATTAAATTATATCTTCTCCAAATATGTTATAAATCATATTGTGGATGTCAATAACTGGTCCGGTTCATAACCGGCTCAATGCTAGAGAGAGAGAGTCGACCGTGAGGACAGAGAGAGAATCGGCATCTTGCCTTTTCCTTATTAGATTATGATTTGTACTCTTTCCTTATTTGTATTTCATTTCTTTAGTCTTTCCATTATTCTATGACGGTGTAATTCCCTATATATA
>NW_013617746.1:4006-17998 GCF_000695525.1 Brassica oleracea var. oleracea | reverse complement strand
CAGCTCGCGGTTCATCTCTTTGGTGGTCCATTCAACCCTACTTGAGGTTAAGGTAATTCGAAACCTTAAAGAGAACCCATAATCGAATTTGATTGTTTGATAAGAATCGAAACCATAAGAACTACAAACCCTAATAGTATGATCTAATGTTGAAATCAAAATCATAGGGTAATAGATCAAAACCCCAATGAGTAATCATAAGTTCGATACCCCAAACCCTAATCGAGATTGATTGTTTGATCAATTAAAATCGAAACCTTAATGGTTTTGAATCTCAAAACCCCAATGATCGATCTAAGATAAAAATCGAAACCCAAATCTAATGCTTTGAATCAAAATTGATTGTTTGAATGATTGTATATTTGGATATAGTATGCTAGCCTTGATTAATTAAAATCGTATTGAATTTGATCACATAGCAATCGATTGCTAGGATTGATAATCTCATTCTTGAATTTGGTTGTTTGAATTGATAAAACCGATTGAATGATTTTCAAATTAAAGTCGCATTGATTGTTTGATCGAAACCCTAATGTCTTGAAATTAAAATCGAATACTATCTTGTTTGATTGATTAAAACCGAATGCTTGAATTGAAATAGAAATCGCTTGCTAGGTTAAATTATTTATGCATTCTCGTCTTGACACTGATCCGGCTAGAGGAGAATTAATAAACGACAAATATCATTCCCTAAAATAAACAATAAGTAAATATACAATATAAGAAATGGAAAAATCTCATCAGCTTTTATAATTTAAATGAAATGTTGTCATGCTATTTAACAAGGTGTTAATTCAATCAATCAATTTACTAATACTTTCATGTAAAGTATTTTACTTTATCAGACTTTTATTTACCTTGTATTTAAAGTATGACAAATAAAAATGTACTTATCTTAATAAGGAGAAGGGCAACAGATCCAACCATTCATATTTTCCAGCTGTTTATAATCTCATATTATATTATCTCTTTTATAATGAGTAGATAATCCTGAAATATTATAAACTTGCTCATATAAATATGGCTATTATGTTAGTACACATCAATATTTCTACTAGAAATCAAATTTCATTAGAAATCATTAATAATAAGCAAGTTTAGAATATAAATCATGACCGTATAAAATCAAAGCGTTATTTAAAAGAATCAATATCAATAATATAAAATTAATCATGTCATGAATTTAAAATATTAATCCAAGATGCTTAATTAAAAGAGAAAAGCAACTAAAATCAAATCAAACAATAAACTATTAGGAAGTATACGACCTATTCACTAAGCTGATGTTCCTTATGAATTTTAGTCATCTGTTAAGTTCCACATAATTGATTATAAATCGTTTTCCAACTTTCATGTTATAACAACAAGTGATATAAGAATAATAAACTTTGACAAAATCAACGAATGGCAAACCAAATAATAACCAATGAATATTGGTTGATATTCTCTAAACTGTTATATTGCAACTTATTAATATGCCATGATTTTATTTAAGTGTGCATGTGTCAATTAAATCATTGTGTGACTCAATATCAGATAATAAGCTCAATACAAACCATCAGAATTTATATAGAACAGTTTTTTTAAAAATTTATTTAACATTCATCAAGTGCTTGATTAATTTTAGCAACAACCATTACGTTTAAAAATACTAAATAGATCTATCTCTAACTTGCAAGCCTTTACGAATCAGAAAAAAAAATTATTATTCAGCCATATGAATTTAATTACTAAACATGAACACAAATATCATAGCACTAAGAGCAGTCAATTATACTACTAATCGTCTTATGCAAATAAGAATCAAAACTAAAACAATGATATATATAAAGGTAGAGGTGACGTCGATCGGCCACTGCCAGCAAGTAACTATAAAAATATGCTGCCTTACAAACAAATTAAAACAAACAAATTAAATATATACATACATGTCGATTGATTTTAACAAGCGAAGTAGGATATAATTATGACATGAAATTAAGTATAATACAAGCATCATCGCGGTTACCATAGCAAATAAATAAGAGATAGTATTACTTATCTCGAAGGTGTTTGGAGACAGAGATCTTAATTAATAATGAAGACGAGGATCAGAGCTGTATCAGAAAATTAAGATCTGCCAATCATAGTTAGGGTTTTGCATTTTTGCTCGCTCAATCAGTAGCGAAGACTTGAAGATTGGAAAAGCTGTCGGCTGATAACCATATTGGTTTGAGATTTTGTCGGATGACTAGGGTTTTGAATTTTTCTCAACGGGTAGAGTTTCGTGCTGATATGATGTTGTGAATCAAGAGAAAGATAGAATTGGTTGTTCTAATTATATATATATACTAGGTGATAACCTGCGCTTTACGCAGGATGAAATTATTAATTTCGTTATTTATAAGATAAAAAAACATTGGGGCTGTTTAATGTAGACATCGATTTGGTTATAGGGTGAAATTTTTTATAAGTTTAATGTGGACAACGATTTGGTTCTAAAAAATAAAAGTCTTATAACTAAAAAGCTTGATTTTATTAAGATGCATAATTATAAAACTTATAATAAATAGTTCTTTAGCAAAATTCTGGAGGGAAAAACAACATTAATAGGTAAAATGAAAATAGAGTATTAAGCAAGCAAAAAAGTCTTCAAAGTTGATCAACTCTCCAAGTCTGAATTCATTATGCTATCATAGGAATCATGTGACATACAAACACAAGAATATACAAATTAGCGTAAATTCTTATTAGTTTTGAGCTACCAAAAAACTATTATACTTACTTCGATTTAAAGTTTTGTATTTCTGCCATGTTAGGATCAAATAAGACTTGAAAACAATCTTCTAGGTTAGTTAGAAATTTCAAACCACCAAATTAAGAAGATATTAAATGTTATGATGCTAAAGAAGTAAGTAAGAAATTTAAAACAAAAATACTTTCTTGCTAATCTCGTCCCCATTGGATTCTCCATGATCTCAAAAACACAGATGTACAGTGTACTCTAGCACGTGAGTTACGGTAGCATTCACTCACAATCAGGATTTCTTTTCCATAGGCATTAAGTTGTAATTCATTGTAGAGTTAGCATTTAGATGTATATAAAACTCTAACTTCTGTTTCTAAAGTAAATGCTGAGTAAAAGTCAGAGGTTCAAACTCTGTGTTAACCAAAGTGAACTCCATCCTGGTATTCTGATAAAAAAAAAAAAAATCTCGCCAGGTCCACTGTGTTAACTAAAATGAACTCCATCCTGGTATTCTGATAAAAGAATGAGTGAAGAACGTTTAGTTTTTGCTTTTAGGAACATGAGTAAGAAAGATGGGTTATGATATGTGTGTCTTATATAGGTTCAAATAACCTAATGCAACTAACGCCGTATCACACGAAAAAAAAAAGAATTAAATGTTAAATATTTTTGCCTTGCTCAGCACAATACTATGTATATATTTCCATAAACCAAAGTTTTGAAAATATATGAAAATCCCATATCACTAATAAACCTTGCCAATCACTCAAGGTAGAAAATCGATTTCAAAAGAAGACCCAGTGTTTATTTCTGTGTTATAAAAATAACAGATATTGAATTCCGGTTTAAAAGTGTTAACCAAAACAATAGGGGATTTCGGATTAATCCCTGTCGTAAACTTGAGCCTTACCTGATACTAAACGAATTCTCATGGAGATGGATTTATACGTACAGAAAAACACATATTGGTTGGACTCTCTTTTTGCTCTGTTCTAAGTAATTTAAGTGGTGATAATAGATGTACCTTTAGATAAAAGCAATCCGAGAAGAGAGTTCGAAAAGGGCAAGGCAGGTTATCATTTACGGCTAAGGCTATGAAAAAATATAAGACTTGTATGTTTTGGTATGTATATCACATCACACAATGCCGCCACCACTGCTAGCTGCATTGCCCACATTACAAATGGAAACTGAGTTATTATCATCCAATTATTCAGATATTTGGGATGGTTAAGTAGTACCTTAGCTACTGACTTAGGAGGATACTCTCATTTTAGCTTTGGATCAACACAGTGCTTCACTTTATCTTCACTTAGTCTCGGTGTAGCCTTATATAGCAAATCAAAAAAGCATTCCAAAAAACAATAACAATCATTGTTTTAAGAAAACTAACTAAATCATCAATGCTTACAATATGAACATAAATAATTTAATATATATCGTATAGACATTTATATACACACAATCTTTATAGCTGCACAAAGTTATAGCTATACACATCAGTCATCACTCTTCTGTGTCAACTGTCCCGTCATAGCATATATGCAAACAGAAACACACACGTCTTTAGCTGCTATACTTTCATCTTGATATTTAATGCAACAGAGGTTTAAGGTTTTAAAGGAACGTTACTCTGGAGCGTGATAGCCAAAGGTGCCCAATGATGAGTTCACGTAAACACGTCTCTTGATTTCACGTACAATAACTTTAACTAAGCGAATGTTATTCTGCAGCTTGATGGCCAAAGCTTCCCAATGATGAGTTCACGTAAACACGTCTCGTGACTTAACGTAAATAACAGTAATAAAATAAACACGTCTCGTGATTTTACGTAAACAACAGTCCCGAAGCTTCGATTTTGATAGGAGAGGGGATGATGATTTCAGGTAATGTCTTAGGTTTTAAGAATAAAAGGAAACAAAATTTGGAGAAGCTCTATTAAAGCGGCACGTCAGCGTAAATTTTTTAAAACTATTGTGAGAGCGCCATATGTCAAACGTAGTGTGAATGCATTAAAGTCAGTGTTTCTCTTTTAATATATAAGAGATATACAGATAAAAAGCTAGAATTCTAGAACTATAGAACATAGGTTTAATGGGCTTAATAGACATACACATAATTGGTTCTTAACATTATTATCATTTTAATTATATATAAGTGTACTTTTCAAAAACAATAAAAGATGGTTTAGTTTCCAAAATTTAATCCTAATGAAAGTTATTTTTCCAAATTTTCCCTTAGTAAAATCCTTTTTTTTATATTTGAAAACACCATTCAGATCGGATTGTTTAACATCTGATCTTTTAATTACTTCAACTAAAACGTGAGCAACTAGTTGTTCCTCATCAACAAATAAATTTTCTGGAGGCCAATATATACAATTAATCTAAAGCTACGTGAGAATATATCCTATATATTTTTTAATCATTATCAATATCAAAGTTAACTTTTAATTTAATTTGTATCCGTAACAGGACCTTCTTTGATTATGATTCTTATTCTTCTTTCCCCCAAACTCTTCGAAATTGCATTAGAATCCAAACGAGACAAAAAATTAAATTGTTGGATAGTTAAATTATTTTATGATATATATCTACGATAATATATGTATTTTCATTTATGCATAGATCTAATATATATAAGTGATATCTATTTAGTGAATCTCTGAGTACAACAAATGGGAGGATTGTGGTGATTTTAAGTGAACTAGAGGGTCTTCCGGGCTACGCCCGGATTTTTTCCTATAATATGATTAAATTGAATTAAACTTGGTATTCTGATGTTTTGGATTCAGATATTGTTATATTTTTGGCAAATGGTTATATGTGCCGTTATATTTTCGGGTGCTGATATTCTCATCTGAGGCTTTGAATAATTTATATCTTTATGAAATAGTTGAAATAATTTAATGGTATTATGATCACCAGTATTAATTCACTACATTGTTTTCATTAGTTAAATATATATATAATTTTATTAATTTCATTTAAAAATCCCTATTTAATTCAGTAATATTAGGACTTTTAAGTAATATTTTCCTTTATTAGGTAATACAGATATTTAGGTTTCTAATTTAAAAATATATTTGCTGTAGATAAAAAATATTTGATTATAATGTATATAAATAATTATTATATTGTTAGAGTAATAGTTTTTTAATTTAATTATACATTACCTGGTAATATTATACATTACATATAATCTAATTGGGTTATTATAGTTAGTTAGAATTTTCTAGAAAATTATTACGTTATTAGTTTTAATTTTTTTTTATAAATCTGAAATTGGGTTTTAAAAAAATGTGTTTAGTATTGAAACCTTGTGATAATATAAACTAATTTTCTGTCTAACATATTAGTTATGATTGTTTGTGAAGGAAAAGATGGAATGTTGGGTGCGCTTATACATAAATAGAAGCATAATACATAAATTGGTGGGACATGAATAGCATGAGTATGAAGAGGTTGAGATTTTATTTCTTCTCTCTATGGCTTGGGTTCGTCTTGATGGAGCTTGACATGTTACTCGCCCTTTGTAGTGCTTGATGTATTTGATTGAGCGGTCGAAGTAAATGGACTAAATATAAATCAATTACCTTTGCATTGTTTTGGAATGATGCTTGTGAAGATAGCAACTTGAGTGTTTATAGTTTTGCTTCTACATATGTTCGAATGAGCCATTGTTCGGTGGGCCTCTTAGTTTAATTGTGTTGAGATGAAGTTATATGTAATATTCACAATTTGGGATAGTAATCTGTGAATATTTCTCTATTATTCCGATTTCAAAACATAGGTATCAAAATTATAGCATTTGATGTAATTTCAAAGACGTTAGCATTGGATGTGATCATACATATACGTTGTTCAGTAATAATCACAAAATCATATCCTAGTGACTTCATTATTTTAAAGTCTGAATATATGCGTAGTAGTAAGGGAAAATAAAACTAACCATAATAGAATGAGTAAATTGCTTATAAAGATATAAAACCATAAAACGGGAAGTGTATTCAAAGAAACATAGAAAGCACGCAATGAACAAAAGTCTGAAGATAGAAATGGTAAACATAAAAACAGAACTTAAACTGCAGCAAAATCAATCACGGCATAAGAGAATTCTTAAAGCTGTATTAGCCACTTTTGGGACGTTTGGCTTCATCCGATTCCATACCAGCAGAGGCTTTTCTAACTCTCTCACCCACAGTACCATCAAGACCTCTGATAGGACCGGATTCCTCACGTACAGACTTCAAGACATCATCAGATGTTGATGGAACAGAGTGTTCTTCCAAGAGATCTACATGATGCGGAGCCTCTGGTGGGAATACCTTCGTGACAGTAATGGTTTGGGTCTTTCCTGTCAAATTATGATCGGAGACTTTCACAATGAATTTATGTGTCTGCCCTATTGTATCGAGTAGAGCCTGCGGTACCGGCACGCACTGATCAGCCTCTACGCCCTCATTACACTAACGTTCAAGAAAAATATATGTAAGTTCAACTAACTTGGAGCTATGTATAGACAGGTTAAAAATTACCTCAAAGTATCTGGCAACTAATTCTGATGCATGTTTCCCAGTCAACTCTCTGCCGGCGTCACCAAGGATCACGAAAACTGCATGTTCACTCTTATCATAAACATTAATCCTCGTGAGGTATCTGCAATGAGAGGCGATTAGATATTAGTGGTGGAAAAAAAAATAGATGAAACTGTGTATAGGACACTCACTGAGCAACGCCTGTAACAACACTTTTGTCACATTTCTTGTTGTTACAAATCAGTGAGGTAGGCCCTTTGACTGCTTTACTGTTACACCCACCGCATGAAATATAATACCAAGCGGAACCACGAACGACATCGTCTATAGTTGCTGTGCATTCAAACCACGCAACCTCCCATTTTGAAAATAAAATAAACTATATTAATACACAATGAAGCATAACACAATGAGTGTGAAACAGAACAACTATTGTACCTTAGCAGTTTCCAGTTTGATGTAGGAGAAAAGTTCCGCTAGAGTTGCTATCTCAGGCTTAGTAACAATCTCTGCATTAATTTTGTTAGCAATATCTGAGTTGGAACTCAACCTGAGAAAAAGGGGAAACCAAAAAATGTCAGTGCTGAGTTCGCATGAGATACAAAAATAGTAGTTCAATGAAAAATCTAACTGAATACCAAAATGCATACCAGCCAAGATAATCCCTGCTAGGCTGGACATCGGCATCCATAAACACTCGAGATGATGACATCGAAGTGAGAGCAAGGGTTCCTGTTCACAACACATTAATTAATTACTACCATACAACACGTGAACGATGCCACAATAGGATTCAAATTGCGCACGAGTTATACCACGGTCTCAAATAACAGTAAAGATGTCTCAATAAAATTCAGTTTGAATTACCACACCTACGTTATATATGAGTACACAAACAATTACGACGAATGATGAGAGACAATATAGTTTTAGTGACTTAATCCGGTAGTTTAGTGAAATGCTTACCTCCAAGATGTTTAGGGTTTACTGTTGTGACCAAAAGAACGCTTGGAGTGCCTCCATACGACTTTAATTTCTCGCAGAAGTCAGATGCAGCATGGTCCCATAGATAGAGTTTCATCACTGGCCCGCTGCACAAGGATAAATCATGTGTTAGACATAACACACACAAAAGCGTCTAATATTTGAACAAACTCACCCATGTGTCTGAACATGAACACATAGATGTCGCTTCTCTGCTATGTCAACTTCGTCGAGGACCATACATTCAGTGATAGCATGCCCATTCACCAGCTTCATGTGGCCAACATAGTCTGAGATAGAACAATTGAAAGGAACAATGTTATTTGGGTGAAAAAAACGAATAATTTAAGTATAAAGATCAACAGTGCTTACCGTAAAGATCAATTTTGCGGTCACAGTTGGCCTGAAACTCCTTGTAGCTGTAGAACCTGAACCTATCTTCGTGAAATGCAACCGGAGGGTTATCAATAACCGATAACTTAGAATTCCAAGCGAATGTGATGGTGGCGCTATGATCCGTAACCCGATACTGAGCTTTGTTTCTGGAGCCGAAAAAATTGCTTAGCTTATAAACAGAACCAGAAGCCAGCTCATATGTCCCAACCCGACCCGCTGGTACAAAACCTTGAATAACAGTCCCCTATAGATCATTTGAGATACTCGATTAATAGAAATCTAACAATATTAGAGCAATATTAAAAAGGGGATCAGTAGTAAATGAATCGCAAACGAACCTCTTCATCTATGAGGAGCATCTCCTGTCCAATGAGCGTTTTCGAGTTTGGATTTCGAGCCTCCCAGAAATGAATCAGTCGAAACCTCAAGTCTGCTTCGTGTGGGCCGAGTGAAACATCTCTAAAGAGCATCACTTGATCGCCACATGCGGAGGAGAGAGCAGACGAAACAGGAGACTTCCCATGATCGCCACGCGCGGAAGAGGGAGCAGACGAAACAGGAGACTTCCCGTTAGGTTTCATCACGATGGAGGATGAACCGGTAGACTTCCAGCTTGGCCTTGGAGTCGGGAAGGGGGCGACGGTCTTCTTGTTGGTCTTGAGATCGCCGGAGATCGATGAGTTTCCTTTAGGCTCCATCGGGACTTTTGTATGAGAGAGGAATATCAATTTTAATCAAGGAAAAGTGTAGAGATTTATAAATAGACAAATGGAGAGGAAGATGAAAAGAATCCATTGATTGGGAGCAATCAAGGTGAAAGTATGCGTTGAAACGGTTCCGGTGAGAAGAGAAAGGGAAGATCTGGAAGACGAAAGGTGAGCGAAGAACGGCATGTTCATCGACGACAGAAGAGAGAATTGTGTCGACAGAGATAGGGGAAGAAGCCCTAATCGGGAAATAAAAGAATGCAAAATAAGAAACCCAAAACGAAATGCAAAATAAGAAAGACGAAGCCCAAATCATGTAATGAACGGACGAAGCCCAAATCATGTAATGAACGGATGACATGTCTCATTGCTTGAATACTACTGGTCGAATTTCCAATCCTATGTGGCATACGTAAGAAGGCTCCATATTGTCCTTTTAATAGAGTTAGATTTTTGTAACGTTTATATGAAATACTAGGATACTATCCGCACTAAAAACGCATGATATGTTTTTTTCTAAATTTGTGAAAATAAATTATTTTAGAAACATGGGTTATGTTCTTTTTTCAAAATCAAAATTAATTATTTAAGTTTATAAAACTTGTAAACAAGTCTTTACAAAGTTTGACTTTAAATTTTAATTGAGTTGAATATAAATTCCCAGTTCTATTTTGTATTATTAGTTTCAAAACTTTTCACAGACACTTATATACTATTTATATGAATAAATATTTTAAGTTGCATTTTCGGATCCCTATTTTTAAATGTGTGAGATATACTATTTTTTGAAATTGAAATAAATTAATATTTAAGAACATTTAATACTCATATGATGGTTTCTCACTAAAAAATAAGAAAAAAATATTTATAGTTTATAGATTGCATAAAAATCTAGATTTTTACATAGTTTAAATGATGAAAAATTTATATGTAATTTTGTTGATATAAATTTATATAAAATATTTCATTTTAAAAATTACTCTGATAATTTAAAAATTGCGATAAAATATATTATAGTTATTTTATTTTAAAATATACATTTTTAATATTTTATATAACAATACATAAAAATAGATAATAAATAAATGCAGTTTTCATTTTAGATTATAAGATATACATATTTTTAAATGTATAATTGTTATAGTTTAAGAAATCTGATTTTTTCTTACATAACTATAAATATATATTATAAATAAATAAATATTTTAATTATATATATATATATTTCTAAAATATGATTTCTTGATATAGAGATATTATTATTTTATTAAAATAGAGAATTTTAGAATATTTAAATATTTATTATTACACGTGCATTTGATGTGGATATAAGAAATCTGATTTTTTTTGTTATAAATATTGATACTATATAAGTTATTTATATAAATAGATTTCGATACTTATATATATGTATATAAATTTTTTTTATTTTATATATAAATATTATGATCTTATTTTAATTGAGAAAATTTAGGATGGTTCAAAAACAATCAAATCTTATATATTAAAACATAAGTCACAACCTTGAATTTTGATTCATGTGTGATGTTTTTTAAAATGAACCTAATGGACCTATTCATTAGAAAGTTATATTACATTTAATCTTTAATCTTATCTTTTAAATTTTGGGTCTACAAGAAATTTTTATTGGGCTATCAATAATGAGATTTAAACAATAGATGATCCATTGAATTTATATATAGTATAAATTAAATAGATATAATTTAATGTTGTAATATTATACCTTCATATGTTAATTATTTAAATATTTGTCGATGTTAAATTTTAAAATTATGAAGATTTTTTTAAAATAATAAAAAATCATATTATCTAACAATGATTAATTTTTACTACCTTAAACCAATGAAAACAAATTTTAAACTATATATTTTATTTTAAAAATTAAACAAAAACTAAATTTTTAATTATTTACTCGATAATATAAATATGTGAAACGAAAAGTTAAATTTTTAAAAAACATTCTAAATTTGTGAAATGTTACATTATTTTTGAATATGACAATAAAACAATATTTTACTAATCTTTATATATATAGTTACAATTTTAATAATGAAATAATAATTCGAAAATATATATATAGAAGAAGATACAAATACATGTGAAAGTTTGAAACAATCTATTCAATGAAAAAAATATACCGTAAACTTATTATATTTTTAAAATTGATAGACACATATATATTATAATATATACCAATTTAGAATTGAAAACAAAATGTTTATATAAAAATAAATGAAAACAAAAATCTGCGTGGTTGCGCGGGTCGAGATCTAGTAATAGTTTAAAACTTAAAAAAATTTGATTGGCTATAATACTTATATTTTTGAACTTATATTATTAAAAAAAAACAATTTTAGTTGGACCATTATAACTATTTTGATAGTCCAAAATTTTGTCGATAAAATATAATTATATTTTAATAGAGTAGATTACAATTGTTTTTATGAATATATGCAACTGCTTAAATGAAACATTGCAATTATAAGTGATGAACCATTATAATTTTTGGTGGTGAACATTGTTGATGATTGTAATTTTTTGTTTGAGAACCATTGCAACTCTTAATCCTCTGTACAAGGAGTTGTGGGACATAACAAATCATAAGTGTAATAACACACAAAAATAAATAGAAAGCTACAATGATCACAAATAAACTAAGAAGGAGACCGAAATCCATTGTTTAATCAAAGATCTTAAGAGAAAATAATATAATCATAGAATTGCATTGCTTGTTCATATCTACTTTATATACCATTTTAATCTTAAAAATCATCTACGAATATTATAGTAACTCTAATTGTATTGAATTGTATTTTAAGATGTTAAAATGTTTTTTTTTTTTGAGAAAGGGCTTAAGATGTTAAAATGTTCAATGATGTTTCTTTTCATAATGATGTTTTCTTTATTTTAAAATTGCATGCATTTTCTTAAGGAATTAAATTTCTGTCTAAAAATATGTTTTCATTCCAAAACATAATTTTTTACGAAGTTGTCAAAATGTTTGAGGATTTTTCTTTTATTCCTAAAAATTTCATATATATATATTAAAGTCTTAAAGTTATAGTAAATATTTTTGTTTCAAAGTTTTTATAACATAAATTAAAATATAATATATATATATATATATATATTATTTTTATTTATAATATCCTAGTCATAAGAATAAATAAATAAAAATTATTTGCATATTTATATTGTCTTTAAAAATATTTTATTTTTTCATTTCCCTGCAACTATAGGTAACGGCAAATGATAGTTAGAAATAATTATTGACTAGCTTAAAACCCACACAATTGCGCGGAATGAATGTTATATATAAAAATAATTTTTCCACTATTATTTTTTATTTGTATTCATTTACATATTATATTATGTATATAATTAAATTAGACTAAACAAATAAATCAAAACAATAAATCTTGTTTATTTATGATACTTTTTTAGTAAATAAATCAAAACAATAATTTTATTTATTCTATATGGTATATAACTAAATTTCAATGACATGAATATATATATATAATATATTTAATATAAATATTTATTATTGAGAATACATACTCATGTGATAAACAGAAAATTTCTAATGTACGATTTTTTTTATGCAAAATTCAAAATTTAAATATTAAGTTTTCAATACAAATTTAGAAATTATCATATTTAAATATTTTTCTATGTTACGAATGTCTGGAAATTATCATATTTAAGTATTTTCCTATGTTATATAGTTTAATTTTATATTAATATATAATATAAATGTCTAGTAAATGAGACTTCATATTCATACGATTTATGATCATTTGTATCTTGTTATTACCAAAACAAAAAGTTAAACCATTGATCACAAAATTTAGCGTGAGATATTTAACGTTTTTAGCAATTTATAATTGTTTTAAAAATTCAAAATATAACATATAAGAAAAAAGTAATTTTTATAATATATGGATAATATGGTTGTTTAATATCTTTTAATAATATAAAATTAAACAAAAAGAGGTACGATACAAACATTATTATCAAATATTTATTATTCATAATCATTAATTCTCATATATACGTTAATCATATTAGGAAATTCTGTAGCTTTTATTTAAGGAAAGTGCGAGAATATTATTTTGTACACTATTTATCAAATCAATAGTTAGTTTAATAAAAAATATAATATAAGTTAAGATGGACCAACCTATCCCCTATATATTATTTGAGAAACATTACAACTTCTTTTTGTAGCCACGTGTCTTCACTAGGATGATTATTAGAATCATTAGAGAAATATGTTGGTCTATCTAATTATATAATAAACTATTTATTAAATTAACAATAAATTCATTATTAATGTACTTTATTATTTTCTTAAATAAAATTTACGGAATTGCCTAATGTGGCTAAAGTATATATGGCAATTAATGATTTTGAATAATAAAGATTTGATAAAAATTATTGTATCTTCTATCATATTTGTTTAATATTAAACTATTAAATAAATTAAACAACCACAATAACCATATAATAAAAAAATTGATTTTTCTGTATATGTTATATTTTGAATTTTTAAAAACGACAATAAATTACTAAAACTGTTAAAAGTCTCACATTCAAATGATTACAAAATTATATAA
>NW_013617746.1:3227-3447 GCF_000695525.1 Brassica oleracea var. oleracea | reverse complement strand
ATGGATAATTTCATTTAATGTTGATTTATATTTTTGGCAAACTTATTAGAATATGGTAATAATTCATATATTACATTTAATATTGATATTTCTTTTTTTTGGTAATTTTTTTTAAATATGGTAATAGCTCATACATCATCTATAAATAAATAAATATATATATATATATATAACATTTCAAATTTTGAAATATTATTATTTTTGTATAATTATACAATTT
>NW_013617746.1:0-3172 GCF_000695525.1 Brassica oleracea var. oleracea | reverse complement strand
TTAGTTTCTTATATATCTACAAATTTTATAAATATTGTTTAGGCTAATTTTTTGATAATTATACAATTTTATAACATTTTTATTAGTTTTATACAAATTGATTTAATATATATCAAATCTATATTAAATATTATTAAAATAATAGTGAAATCTATAATATTTAATAAAATTTATTTTTAAATATAAGTTAGATTTAAAAAATTCATTATGTGCAGGAAAACACCGAGTGGTCTATACATCTTTTGTGATTGTTGTAAGACGTTGAAAACTGCTTTAACCTGCAAACGCAGCACAAAGTTTGCGGATAGCAGCGACAATGTAGGCTATGCAACTAGCTTTGTAAATTATATCGAGTATTCGTAACAATGGTTCCTGGAGAAAGAACTCCAACATTGAAAATGTCTTTAAAAATCAAAGATACCCTGATGTCTTCCCTAAGCAAAGAAAAACCCTAATATTTGAAGAGATACCAGATTACGTTTTTTTTTGTGTGAAGGTGCCAAATTATGTTCAAATGTTTAATCATCTCAAATTAATGAATATAGATAATGGTTTATGATTTCGTAACTGCGACCACGTCCGCGATGGAATCTGCATCTCATACAAATCATATGTGATTAAAGGGATCAAATTATGAGTTACCAAATGCGTTATCTCGCAAAACTCTTGGCGCTACGACAAGATGGTTCACTTGGTCCTTGACTTGGACCACACACTTCTGCACACCCTTAGAACTCCTTAGCTTTCCGAATTTGACAAGTATCAGAATATGTGGACTCGAGGAACTATCTATGGAGATTTGACAATGGGTTTCCCAGTGAATGCTTGATAAATCTAAGACCAAAGTATACAGATCCAACTTGCTTGACAACACAGAGATCAACGTCTCAATCGTCCAACAACTTGACCGCATCTTCGAATTTACCTCTCATCAATGAACCCATCAATCATCATATACTTGAGAGGTGATGAAGTTTACGCTCTATGCACTCGTACAAGATATGCCATTGCTTTAGATAAATCTCCAGTGAGGGACTTGCATATCCTTCTAACAGTTTTGAAATAGGTTACTACATTGATTGGCACATTCATTAGAGTTAGAGAAGTCCCTAATAAGATCCTTTTCAACAGCACACCAATTCATTAAAAATTGAGAGCAAGTAAATAACAATTTTAAAACAAAACAAATACGTGTGATATAAGGAAATGCAGAGAATTGATTAAACATATTCCTCTGTTTCTAACATATAAGGCTGCTAGGTGCTCACTTCCCCAAGTGTATCTGTCTCAATATCAAGTAATATTTTCAAAGATTATCAAAACGGTTTTTGTCATAGCTAAAGAGTTTTAACGTCAAGAAAAAAGAAGAAGAAAATGTAAGGAGAATACAGGTTCAAGAAATTAACATATTTCAACTCTCTCAATCAACAAAAGGTACAAATACGAGTTCTTAATGAGAACCATCTCTCTCAGTAACAAAAGAGGTGCAGGAGATCAAGTCGCAGTTCGACATTTCGTAGAACAGCTTCGTCCACTACTAACGTGATGTGACCAATAACAGGCCAAGTGCCAGTATGTTGCACTTGCGATGCTGAAACTGAAAACCAACATAACTTTTTGTAAATTCTCTGTTTGCCACCATATTAAACGAATTGGTAAAATACAGATCATCAGACACATTCCACATTCCAATGAAATATGAAATAGTCTAACTAAAGTGTAGTTTATGCAAATCCACAGAAATTACCAATAAATGCCTTCTTAAAGCATTCCATCCGAGAAGTTTATTCTTGAACAATACATTAGATTTGGGGGAATCATATTTTACCTCCGTAATTGCTGAGAGCCTCCTTCAGCTGCTGACTGAGGCCTTGATTGATTCACCTTTGCCGAAATTACAGAAATTCAACAAAGGGGATGTGTTGGATTTTGTAATAGTCTTCTCCTCCTTTCAAAAATCTTTTTTCCCATTCCTCTCCCGTACGCTAAGGATGTGATGAACTGCAGCCCATCCGGAAGCTCCAGTTTATCACAGCAAATAATATCCAAAATACGAAGAAGAGGCATGGAGCCTTCTTCTAATATCCATTCTTCCAACCTTTCACAACAATCAATATCTAGAAAAAGAAGAAGAGGCATGGATCCTTCTTCTACTATCCACATTTCCCACTCTTTTAGCTTCGTCATACTTAGCTTCTGCAGTTGAGGAAACCCACCCATCGAGCAAACCATTCTACTCCCACAGAAAGATCGGTCCCCTAATCTAACCTCTTTCAAGTGATGCAACTTCTCTAGAATCGGCATTGGATCCTCTTTCAAACGACACATAGTTAGGGATATGGTTGTGAGGTGAGCAGGAAAGTGTGTCTCATCAGGCAACTTTGGAGTATATATATTCAACTCCAGCTGTTTGAGATGAACAAAATCCCAAACCAATCCATCTTCTTCATCATCCGTGTGAGTATACAATATATTGTTATATACAGTAAGTTTCTCCAAGTGTTTAATTTTACTTAGAGATGAAGATAGAGTTTCCATGGAACACCCTTTACCTCCTATATAGATAGAAAGAGTCATGAGCCGTGTCATACCTTGGAGATCCCTCACATTCCCGTGCTCTGTCGGGAAATTCTCCAATGTCTCCAGCTTGACCAAATTAGCCAGTTCCATCTTTACCTTTTTCTGTATTTTCCTTGATAAACAGAGGTATGTCAATTCTCGCAACTCCTTCAAGAAATTGGGCATGTAGAGTGAAAAACTCGAATTTACGCATAGGTTCATATAGAGTAACTGCTTCAGATTCCTCATAGAAGAAGGTAGATGGGTTACAAATGCATCCTTTAAACTCAAATATCTCAGGTGGATGAGCTTCCCGATGCTAGATGGTACCTTCCATCCAAGAAAAATGACATAAGATACATCTAAAACCCTCACTAACTTGAGCCTTGTAAAGGACAAACCTGTTTCATACCATACTCCACTCTTGATAAACAAGAGAGTTCTAAGTCTTCGGTTCTTCACCAACGTCTCCGGTATAAATATTTCATCAATCAAGCCAGTGTACAGCGAGTCTTCGAGATTTACAAGAAGATTTCGAGTTTCCAGTTGATGTGCCTAGAAAAATTTCTTCTTCAGCTTTGCGTAAACAAACTTCTCTCATCATGTCATGCAA
>NW_013617745.1:15526-22370 GCF_000695525.1 Brassica oleracea var. oleracea | reverse complement strand
CTCAATAATCAGTCGTTGTGCTGAACTAATAAGCTATACACATAAAAATTTCCAAATGTATTGTGACATTAAATCAAAGCAGCCGAACCAAACCAGTTTTCTTCAAACTAAGCAAATTGTTATGTCTATTACAATAAAGGTGACAAGTCTCACTTCTCATGCCCCCACCTCAGCCTTGCATATCTAAAAACGTGACATGTGTCGCTCTTAATTCAGTCTTTTCTGCGTACACAAAATTCTAATGGGCCAATCCATCTGTTTACGTTTATTGAAAATCATGTATAATTTTTGGCCTTTTTACGCGTTATTTTGTTCAGGCCCAATATATATAGGGTTTCAACATTTTTTTAAGCTCTAGATACAGAGCACCACCGTTGTTTGCCTTCTGAATGCGCCTCTTCGGAAGGACCCCCTGTAACGTCCTCTATTTTCATTTATATGCTACTTAAACCCGAGCATTTACGTCATTAATACACTTCGTCCCACTCTCTTGCATTTACTCGATTTCATCATCTTCCAAGGTTCTCATTCAGTTCTCTTTTCTTCTTCCATTGCACTCTCAAAAACACCAACACGTTCGGACCTTTGTTCTTCTTCGTTAACTTCATCCCGCATCCCACGGCCACGACGGAACTTTCGTCAGATAACAAAGACTATCTCTTCTCTCCCATTTTAAGACTCCTACACCAATATAAAATTGCATGGTTCCACATAGATGATCATATCGCCTCTGCTTTTCAGACATCATCAGAGAGGTTAGAAACATTTGGACCACACACACGTAATTAGGCTCACCTTTGGAAAAAAATGCTTATAACAAGAATCGCATACCGAGTGAAGTCACAAAGGTTTTGAATCCGGTGCGCCTGATCCATCGTTGCCTCCACAACTATGTTGTAAGTACCCTGTAAATATTCTTCTCTGTTTTCTTTTTTGAAACTATATACTTCTCTGTTTTGTCATGAGTTTCATATAATCGCAGCAATGGACTTTTATAGGAAGGAGAAGTAAATACGCCGACAGAGGAGATGAGAAAGATCTGCTTATTTCTCTATCGCAGGTACGTTTTAGTCAACTATCCAATCAATTGTCTGATCGTGTTCTTTGAAGCTTCGGGATTCTGAAAGACAGTACTGAGTCTGATTCCTTCAAGTTATTGAGAGAAATTCATTGTTGGATTAGTGAAGTTACCTTAATTCTACTGGGGTTAGTTCCCTGGTTCGATCACTCTGGTTGCAACTACCACATCGAACATACGTATTGCAAAGTATTCAGCTTCATTTAAACTTAAAGCTTATATTTCATGTACGTTATGAAACATTGTTTCCAGGTTCCTGCCTAACATCAGTACAACTTCGCATGGACGTGACAGTTTGACTTAGTGCGTTTGATGGACTATCACGGGAACTTCACCAGAAGCTTGAAAGCTTTGGTATCGATGGATGCTTATGTAACCATCATTTTCAGGTAGGCTATTTCTCAATGCCACATCTAAGTTAGATGATCTAACACTCACTTTTACTTTGACAAAGACACGGCTGCAAGCAATAGTTTATATGGCGAGTAAGAATTTGAGACGCCACACTTTGTTTAAAAATCCATAGTTCGGTCTCTCTTATACACTACATAAATCACACATTGTAGGTAAGGGTCAGTGATACAGCAACTTCGTTTAAGTAACCTGGTGTCCAAAAGATTGAATTTCTAGCACTAGGATCTCAGCGCATATGTTCTAAACTTCCCACCGCAGGTACATACCAAATTTCAAATTTTATACTTCGAATCTCTACTATATACATATGAATCTTAGTACCACGCTTTCATTCGTTTGCGTTCCATCTGAAATGTTTGTAACTCAACTTTAAATTTGTGTTCTTAAACATAGAACTTGGGAGAGGTTGGTGTTAGCTTCTGCGCTCGATGACGTTGCTAACATTACTAGCCTCGTATAAGTTGGTGGAAGCTGAGCTGTTCATTGGTTTCTTTATTCTGAAACCTGAACAAATCTAGTTTATTTTTTTTTAGTTCTAATTTCTTGTATCCAATCAATTTTTGTAAACCATTTAACTATGTCCCGTTTGGATCAACTAATAAAAAAAAATTAACTACTCAATTAACTTTTTGTGTTAAACTAATAAATTAACTATTACTACAGAAATCCCTTAATTGTTATGTAACATTACCCGGTCCACATCTTGTTTTTTTTTTCTCTTGTGCATAAGTTGGTATGATAATCCAAGTAGTTATAGTTTGGTAGTTGATACTAATTAGTCTAAGAGGAAGATTAGTTTTGATAGTTATATCATGTCGTTGTAAAGTACAAATGGAAACTCAGTCACCTTAAAATAATAATCTGAAGCAAAAGATTAAAGAAACCTTTCTTCATTATTCAAAAAATAAAACATTTATGTTCCCGTTTTGTTCCCAGAGTTAATCATAACTATCAATTTTTTAGAAAGAAAAATCGACCTTGTTTCGAACTTGGCTATAACTAACAATATCATCATTATATATATGATACTGCAAGTGGCGACAACAATCAGGTGGTTCCTTTAATTATTGATTCAGATGAACCCGACTTGTGAATTTATGATCACAATTCACAGCCAAAAAGATGAGTTGCTGAGTATACACGGTGGTTCTTTCTGAAAAAAAAAACAATAATAATTTAAAACTAATAATAATACAGAAAAAAAATATTTACAAGAAAAGCCAAGAGCATATGAGTAGGTCAGAAACCGAAACCATTAGAATTTATCTAATAAAAATATATTAATTTTAAATTATATTAAATTTCATCCGTTTCATAATGTAAGATGTTTTATAGAAAATTTGATTGTATTTCAAAAGATCTTAATATTTTTAATACAACTTTAAATTTATTAAAAATGATTAATCAATAGTATTTATATTAATTATTTGTTATTGGTTAAAGCAATTTCAATTTATATTATTAATAATATAATCTTTTTAAAAGTAAAATTTTTAAATTTTATGTATTTTACCAAAACATCTTGCTGAACGATTGGAGTAATTTTTAAAAGACCAATTAAAATATTAATTAACGTATTTTTTATAAACTCTGAACAATAATTTGTTTTTTTTTTGTTTGGTGAGAACCTCTCCTAGCTGCTGAAGTAGGAAGCATAAAAAGATGAATGTAAACACTTATAGATCATTTAAACTAGGGCTGGACATTTTATCCGTTAAATTTGATTCGATTCATTATTCGTCTCGATTCGATCCGAAATTTTCGGACATCCGTAAACTTTCGAAACCAAGCAAATACTAAAAATCAATATCTGTTAAAATCAAAGCAAGTCACAAATATCAAAATTTTGAGAAGCGGATATCCGCTCCGATCCGGAAATATATAAATATATGTAGATCTTGATTATATTTAATGTTTTAAATGTATAAGTTTATATAATTAATATTATAACATATGATTTGACAAATTCTATTCACATTATTACTTATATAAAAATATTACATAAAAAATAAGAGAAAAAAGTTTATAAAACAGTTTTAACTTTTTTCTTAAGTTTTGTGTTATTATAATTGATAACTAAGTTTAAAATTTACAAAATATGTAGTTTCACTATTTTTTTAGTTTTTATTTTATATATCATGCAAAACATATATTAAAAAAAATTGTATTAAAATTTTAAGATTATTTGTATTAATCAAAGTGGATGAGATATCCGTAAGTATTCGTAAATATCTGCAAATATCTATTTATTTTCCGAATATCTGTTTTTCCAGATATCCGTATTTTTCCTAAGCAAAGCAAATAAAAAAATTAAATATCCGTAACATACGAAACAAATCACAAATATCTTTAAAAACCTATCCGATCCGTGTCCATAAACAATGAATGAAAATTGGTGCACAAAAAAACATTTTGGATCTGAGACACTTACACAGATCCCGACGCCAACTGAAAACGGGCTCACCAACTAACAGTCCACTCTCAAGAATAAATTCCTTTAAAAAGGTGTATTTTTTTTTACATTGTTTCATCTATTATAAAACTCTAACTCATCGATTGACTTTTGCTTTTATGGTTACCAGAAACCGAATACGCAAGTTTGCATTCTAAACTTGTTGGCAGAGACTGGAAGAAACTCTACTCACATGTTTCTTCTCAGATACGCGTTTCAGAGCTCTATTCATTCCATATGGAGAGAAAGGAATGGTAGAAAACATGGAGAGACGCATCAGACTTCAGATTCTTTGCTGAAATTCATTGATAAAGGAGTGCGAAATTGCATATCCTCTTTGCGTATGACAGGGAGTCGAAGATTTTCGAGAGCTCTAACGGATTGGTTTGCCACAAGAAGCTCGTGAGGGATTACGTTGTTTCTTACATTCAATCTTTTCTTATAACAACCCTAAAACAAAGTTACACCTGATGTAAAAAAAAAAAAATTCGAATAAATTTAACATTTTTTCAAAAAAAAAAAGAATACACAAGTATCAAGATTCAGAGTAGCAATGTAATTTTGTTATGGGCATGTATGTGTAGATATATACTACTTTTGTTTCACGATACATGATGTTTTGACTCATTACACAAAGATTAAAAAATTTTTTTTTTCTAAAAAATAATTTTACAAATATAATTTAGAAATCATTCAACTAATTAAAAAAATGACTGTAAAATTTTACACAGTTTTCAGTAAAGTTTAAATAATATAAATATATCAAAACTTCATCTATTTTGAAACAACAAACATATTATATTATAAAATAGAGGGAATAATAGAGACTATAAGAGTCGGTTTTTGTTAGGATATAAAATGATCCATTTTGGAAAACTTAAAAAAATAAAGAAAAAATCAATTTACTAACCTCTTTTTATTGGTTTGATTTACATTTTAAACGGATTTAATCTGTTTTTCAACCAATCGGATTTAATCTGTTTATTTTATTTTTTATCTTGTTGGGAACCAATTCCGGTTTGCTCTTTCAACATGCATTATGCTTTTAACTCCTCGATAATTTATTCAAAACGGTCCCAATTCATTGGAATAATAAAGAATTAGTAGTGGTACTATGTATCAATACATATGCGATTAAATTTGTAAACCATTATTGTCGTTTGTGTCTTTGCTCTTCAATACGAAACTTAAGTTATTTACAATTGATTTTAATTGTACGGGACACTTTACAGTTGAGTTTTAATTGATCTGGCTCAAGCCTCAACTTCTATATGAAGCTATCTTACAGTGGTTTGAACAATGTACATGATTTCGTAGAACATGTCATGAAATGATGTATATGACAAAAATATGTTTTTGATGTGTATTTTGACTAAAAGAAAGAAACCTACAGATGGACAATCTAAAAATTTTAATATTGAAAATATCAAATAAAACATAAGAGTCTATTAGTCTATATGACATTTGATGTTTACGTAGTAGTTACTACCACACAATTCGTTATTATTTAGTTAGGTGAATTATACTGTAGGTGATTGGCACATCATTAATTAACCATCTCAATTTTTGTATTTATTGTTTTCATGCATATTCAATCAGTTTGCTGTTGTTTATTTCTTGGGTACGAAGAATAAGATGATACTTTATATTCATTCCGTTTCTAAATATAAGATATTTTAGATAAAACATATTTATCGAAAAATTTATTTTTTATTTCAAAATATCATTAAAATTATAAACTAAAACATTGTCAACTAATTACAAAATAAAACTATTAAATTTGATTGGCTATGCAGTTTTTGATAAACTTAAAATTATTTAAAAATATGAAAACATTTTACATATTAAAATATATATATAGACATTTTATATTTTGGAATAGAGGAAATATTTGTTAATTTATAATTTACTATTTACTATTTAGGCTAAAGCGAGAAACCACTCATATACACAACCCTCTATATGTCACACCATTAAAGGTTAAGGTGTAGTTCTAAATCGTTAATGAGTTAAATAAAATTCATTGTTCAGCGAGAGAGTGACCAAATGTAAATCTTTCTTCACAGTTAAAATTTAACAAGTGGAATTTTCAATAGCCTATTTTTCAAATCAAGAAAATTGTTATGAATCATGGATCGTCCATAACCTAGACCATACAAGTTCAAGACTAGAGTCCATTGGGGGTTTACATCCAGCCACATGGAAGACTCATTCAACTTTATGTCTTTATGAGTTTGACCATGTCATTATGTAGAGTATCTTTGTAATCAATTCTCCCTTTGACTCCACCTTGTATGAACCACTATATATAGTGGTGTAAGCAATAAGAAATATACAATACATTCTCACAAATCTTCTCTCAAATCTTAACACGTTATCAGTTGTTACTGCGGTTATTGTCGTAATATTAAAGAGTCACCATTACGTTTGCAACTTTGCGACAATAAGGAGTATTTGTTTAAAAGTGTCAACGTGAAACCTGGGTTTCACGATAACAAATATAAGTTACATGCATGATTAAGGGATTTTGTGTAGTGCCGTTACAAAAGGATTGATTAGAATTAATTATTTTACTTAATTAGTTACGGCAACATAAATTGCTGGTTGTGTGGATTCATGAATGTCAATGAATTCATAAGTTTGAGTGAAATAATTGATTCATTATGGTTTAAAATTCTGGACGTGTTAATGGTTACTACACAAATGTATGAAAATGAACAAGTGTTCCATACAGTTTCAGGGACACAAATAAGCTATATAATATTTTATTAATTTAAAATATCTCCTAGACTATATTTGCAAAGTGATTTTGCCACATGTACTCTCTACTATTAATTTCACAAAACAAATATGACATGGCTACTGAAATTGATGACATGGTTTCCGGAAAAATATGACAT
>NW_013617745.1:11560-12540 GCF_000695525.1 Brassica oleracea var. oleracea | reverse complement strand
TATGCGTCCATATGCGACCCAACGGGTCCGACCATCATATATGAAGATAATGAAGCTTGCATTGCTCAACTCAAAGACGGGTATATCAAAGGTGACCGAACCAAACATATTCTACCCAAGTTCTTCTTTACCCATGAGTTGCAGAAAGCTGGAGAGGTCAACGTCCTTCAGATCCGGTCTAGTGAAAACTCAGCCGACCTCTTCACCAAATCATTGCCCTCTTGCACATTCAGGAAGTTCACGCAACAAAATTGGCACGCGTAGACTCAAGGACCTTCAGTGATATCCAAATCAGGGGGAGTAATGTGTGTTGTACTCTTTTTCTTTTCTCTGGTTTCCCTTTTTACCATATTGGGTTTTGGGTTTTCCGGGAGAGGTTTTAATGAGGCAACATTAGCATGTTACAAACGCTATATGGTTATGACATCCAAGGGGGAGTGTTATGAATCATGAAGTGGATGGTCCATAACCTAGACCATACAAGTTCAAGACTAGAGTCCATTGGGGGTTTACATCCAGACACATGGAAGACCCATTCAACCTTATGTCTTTATGAATTTGACCATGTCATTATGTAGAGTATCTTTGTAATCAGTTCTCCCTTTGACTCCACCTTGTATGAATCACTATATATAGTGGTGTAAGCAGTAAAAAATATACAACACATTCTCACAAATCTTCTCTTAAATCTTAACAAAAATAATTATTGTTACGTTCCACCACGTCGTAACTAATTAAATGATTGCGTTTTTAAGTGCTTTGAAAGGAAGCCAAAAAGGGCATTCCCTAAAAGAGAAGCGCGTTTCGAAACCCAACAGCGTTTGTGTAAGTAAAGCGAAACTCCGTAACGGTGCCGTTACAGGTCTCCGACACACTCGCAAACGGGAGTATAACGATAAACTCCGTCCGCTCGCTAAGGAATCGAATCTCATCCGTTGAAATAATCAACGGCTCGCACTTCGTTCACCTCTCTCCTTCTC
>NW_013617745.1:0-10707 GCF_000695525.1 Brassica oleracea var. oleracea | reverse complement strand
CAAAATCTCCTCTGCTTTTTTAATAAGAGAAGACAGTACCAGAAATAGAAAGAAGCAGAGAGCAAAAAAAAAACAAGAGAGAGAGAGAGAGAGAGAGAGCGATGAGCGAGAGAGATCCTAACTGCAAGCGTGATGCGCGAGCGCTTGAAGCTCCGAGCGCAAGCGACTCGCAACTCAAGAAGAAGAAGCTCGATGATGACTCTCATGGCGTCGTCTTCCTCGCGGTTCCTTCTCCTTCCGTGGCTTCATCGGATGATTCCTCTCGAGGCGGATGCTCTGTTACCTCCGCCGGAGAAGACGATGACAAGAGCTCGATCATCTGTTTCAGCAGTGAATCGAACGAAATCCCGAGGAAGAGTCCGACTGTTTCTGTAGATCTGGAGGTGAGATTTTTCGAAAATCAGAAGCTCGTCTCTGTTTGAAACAATCATTCGATGACTCAAATCTGTGAATCTTCATTGATTTTCTTTTCCGTTTTGTGTGTTCAGACTCATCAAATCTCCGATGATCTCTCTGTTTCTGGGCGCATCTCTCACAGAAACGAGGCGAATCCAGCGAGTGAAGCTTTGGGAGAGACAACAGAGTTGGAATCATCATCGGCGGTAGAGAGGGATGATCGGAAAAGTTCACCGGAAGTGAGCAAGAATCCGACGCCGGCGGAGATTGAGGAGTTCTTATCGGAGCTAGAGAATAAAGATCAGAAGCGTTTCATGGATAAGTGAGTCTCATCTCCGATCTCTTCTTCCTTTAATTTTCTTCTCACGTATGTGTGTGCGCGGTTGCTTTGGGTTTGGGGAAGAATGTCTGCGCACGATAAGAGATGATCCGACGCGTACTTTAGCATCATTACACCAACGAGAGAATGGGAATTCTAATAACGAACACTTTTTGACACGCAGGTACAACTTCGATATCGTTAATGACAAACCGCTCCAAGGTCGCTACAAGTGGGATCGAGTTAAGCCATTAAAAGAATGAAAATAGCATGCGGAAAGAAGATGGTAGTTTTTTTTTCTTTCTAGTTACGTTCCACTTGTACAGCCCTCTCTCTCTCTCTCTCTCTCTCTTTATTTTCTTCTAATTAATCAGTTTAGCCTTTGTTAGTTGTACAAATGAAAAAAACACAAGGTTTATATCGAGATTTCCGATCTTGATTAAGTAATCACTATAGGTTTTGATTTTGTGGGTTTATCAGTTTTTTTTCAATTGCATGAATATGGAAAGGTTGTTCTTATTTGGATTTTAAAACATTGGATGCTTATTACAATTGTTTATTTGTCTCTTGTCCTTACTCTTACATTTATATAAATGTTTCATAGTATCAGGTATCATAGTACCAATTATTAAAATATCTGGAACCGAATAGTAAAAGTTTAAATAAGAAAATAAGAGAAAAGAGGGAATGCACCCATGACATAACTACAGTTGTGGTCTATACTTCTATGAAAAAAACGATATATTTCTCGTTAATATTCTTTTATATATTTTGGAATATTCCTTTTTTTTTTGGAAGCGTTCCTTGTAGGGCTACATATAATCATGTTGGCTTTCATTAGATAAGACCAAAATATAGCCGAAGTGGAGTATATATTCTTCAAAATGAAGTTTACTTTTACCGTGATCCATGAGTTAATAAGCGGATTTGAAAAATATACTAAGCGGATTTAATTTTGTTAGTTTGAAAATAAGAAAACAGAAAAGGGTAAACAAATCGGGAGGGGGTAGGAAAGGTAAATCTCATCATTGCATGATCCAGTTGGGATTATGTTCCTCCGAGTCTGAGGCATATTTTTACCATTTGTTTACATACAAAGCAGACACAGGCGCGTGGCTGCATGTGCCTCTGTTCCCATCCCTTTATTAGCTTTACACAATTATTGCTTTTATTTACTGTATTTATCATCATTTAGAGCATGATTAACCCGAGTTTCTTAAGATGGAGTTCTTAGCAGAAGTTAAGAAACTGTTTCTTAACTTCCGCTAAAAACCCCACTCTAAGAACCCCGGGTTAATCATGGTCTTAGAAGCTCGAGTTCTGGGACTCTCTCTCCTCTCTTCTAGAGAGATGATTTTCTCTTTACTTTCGTTGTTCCAAATCTCAATCTTTCACAAAGAGTAGAGATTAGAGAGTTGTCCAGATCGGTTTTTTGACTTTGGCGTCGCACATTTCTCTTCGGTGGTGGTCGGCCGGCTCTGTCTCCGGATTGCGGTGGTTCGTTCAACATCAGCTTCGCCGACTTTTGTCTCTGGGAGGTGGTGGTTTCTTTAGCACTGCTTTCGCCGGCTCTTTATCGGGGTTCTCCCGCTCCTCTTTGATCTGCGGTTCTGTGCTACTTTGTTCTCCTGCCTCTCGTTCTGATTCTCCGATGGTTTCTTCTCCCCCTCTTTTCGGGTTGTTGCATCTTTGGGCTTAGTTAGATCTTTAAAGATGTTTGTTCGGCGTTTTCAAGTAAATTGGAAGTTTTGGATCGATTGTAGGCGGTTAATCATGTTGTCTATCTCGCAGATCCGCCAGTCTTTGATGACTTATCGGCTTGAGCTTTCCGGTGGCCGTTCGATTTGACCGTTTCGTCTAGGGTTTGTCTCGCCGTCGATGGTGATGCGTCGTGTCGCTTCGCTGGTTTCCGGAGGAAGAAGGTTGATTCTCGTCAAGACACGTGTCCATTAATCGCCGGGCGATCGAACACGTGGACGTGTGAGTCGACTTCTTCTGCGACGTGGTTTCGCTTTGGACTGTCGGTCCATAGTGTTTTGTTAAGTTTGAGCATGTTCGTTGGATCTTTGTCTGTTGTAAGTTGGGCTCGGTCCAGTTGGACATTGTTCCATTAATAAGAGTCTAGTAAAAAAAAAGAAGCTCGAGTTCCAACCTCGAGAGAACAAATTAATCAAGTTTTTTTTTTCAAAGCGAATCTTTAATCTAGGTGAATCGGTCCAGATTGATGCATCACAAAACGTGGTCATGCAAAGGCAACTGCCCTGCCCTTTTCTTTGTCCACATGTCTCCTTTATGGCGTACCCAAATCATCATCGTATTACTCATATTTTCTGATTTTCAAATAAACAAGTGAATTATACTACACGTGCATACTTAAATATATAAATATGTTATGTGAAGATAGCTAATTAATTAAATACATACATGTATACTTTGTTTTAAAAGATAAAAGTTGCATATAAATTGCATGTACACAAAGCATGAACATCTAGGTGTTATAATAGTGTATAGTCTTTGGATTTATCACTTTGAATCCCGCAAATAAATTGTTATAGTGTTACATATTCTAAATTTGGTTAATCTCCTTTCTGGATTAATGAATTGAGATTAGAAGTGCGATCATTTCTTTTCTTTAAAAAATATATTTTCTTTTCTAATCATGGCCGAGAGTATGTTATGAAGAAAAATAGTGCTTTTTCCGTTTGTTACGTTGGGAAGTTTTCTTTTTAACACTAAAGACTATTTTAACTTCAACACCATCGTTACAAGCTATGCCGGCGGGTTAGACTTACATCCCGGAGTCATAAGCCTACGAAAAGAATACAATATGAAAACATAAAACTAAACAGAAAGATAATTGTAAAGGTGAAAAAGGAGGTGAGAAGAAGGGAGACGGTAAGAAAGGAGACGGTGGTGGTGGTGATAAGGTGAAGTCCTCCGGTGGTGGGGGAGGAGGAGGTGAAGTTCATCATTATGATGATGGGCCTAAAAAGGGAGGAGGCAAGTCGAAAGGAGGAGCCCATGATATCGATGAGCTCATGAAACAAATCAAAGCAGGTGGAGGAGGTAACAAAGGCAATCATAATCTCAGTGCCAAGGGGATGGGTGGCCCAATGGGTATGATGGGTCCAATGGGACACCAAGGCGGCGGTGCTTTCCCTGCGGTTCAAGGCTTACCGATGAGTGGAGGCGGAGGATATTATCCACCACCGCCTCAGGCAATGAACCAACAACAGTATATGCAAATGATGATGCAACAACAACAGAAACAACAAGCTGCAGCTTATGGAGGATATGGTGGTGGTCATGGTGGAGACATGTACCATCCGATGATGTATGCTCGGCCTTATCCGGCAGTGAATTATGCTCATCCACCGCCAATGCCACCTCCACACTCGGGTCCTTATACTGATATGTTCAGCGATGAGAATCCTGCTGGTTGTAGTATCATGTGATCTTTTGTAATATGGTAATTACAAAATGAATATGAATATGTTTGTCTAAGAAGTCTTATGTTTTTTTTATAAAAAAAAAAAAAAAAAGGAAACAGAAAGATAATTACAGCACAAGCATACAACTAGAAGATCAAGAAAATTAAACAGATCCAGAGTGGAGATAGAACAAATTGCATGTAGACTTAGAATGAGAATTAGGCCTGGGCATTTTAACCTCGACCCGAAGACCCGAACCGGAACCGACCCAAAAATACCCGGTCCGGAACCGGACCGAAAATGTACAAGTACCTTTTGGATCTAAATTTTTTTTACCCGAAAGAACCGGAACCGAAAAGGAACCGACCCGAATAGACCCGGACCCGAAAAAACCCGACCCGAATAGATCCGACCGATAAGAACCGATATGTACCGACTTAAAAACATGTATATCTAAAACTATGATGTTTTTGTGTTCTATTTTATATATATTATTTTATGATTTAGTTGAAATATCTTTGGTGAACAACATTTGTTATTATTTTTTAACATTTTTTAAGTAATATAAGCTTTAAAATGTAAAATTTAGAGTTTTAAAATGTTTTATTTTAATTATTAATAGTTTCATTTAAGCTATTTTGTAAAATTTTAGATATATATGACAAATATTCAACTAAAGTTGATGGAATTGGGTATATCATGTTCTTTTCAGATCCTAAATATCTGAATCCGACCCGGATCCAATATGGACCCGAAAAATTACGGATATTTTATGGGTATTTTAATTATAGACCCGAACCGACCCGGACCCGAGAAGAACCGACCCGAACCCGAACCGACTCGAACCCGAACCGAAAATTTATAAGTACCTATTGGGTCTAAATATTTAGGACCCGAAAAGATCCGGATCAGAAAAGAACCGGTCCGAACCCGACCCGGAGACCCGAACGCCCAGGCCTAATGAGAATCTTGGAGAGACCATCGATGGATACAAGCTTGATCAAACCACCAAAACTAGAAGTCTCCTATAGGGAATTAATGGCCCAAACAATTGATAATCCAAAGCAGCAAGATCCGGGAGATATTTTCCTGTCTACAAACCGGTTCGTTGGGACAATTATTATCTTTGGTTTGGTAAAAAATAATTGATGACCTCGTATAAAAGGATGGAACATGGATTACTCCACGGCTACAAACCGGTTCGTTGGGACAATTATTCTCTTACAATCAACAATCTATCTCCTGTGGAGGGAGAGAGAGATGCAAGGATTTTTACTACATCAGTCTCGACCCCGGAAGCTCTTCGCGCCTCACTAGACAGACTCATCAGAGACCGCTTGGTCTCCTTACCGGTTCCCTCTTCTTCAACTCGCTCTCTTCTGCAATTTTATTTCTCATGTACTAGACCTCCTTGAGGTGTTTTCTTTTTTCATTTCTGTCTTAAGGGTTGTTGTCGTTTCTATTTTGCTGTAATAAGTTGCTGCTGCGACATTGTAAAATCTTTTTAAAAAATGGTATAAATCAAATCTTTTTAAAAAATGGTATAAATCTTACTCCCGTTTCATTATAAGTGTCGTTCTAGGTTTCGGCACAAGGAAACAATTAATTTTGTACATTTCCTATAAAAAACACTATTACCTATACACCTCACCATATTTCAACCAATAGAAAAATAAATTTTGCATAAAATTAATAAATTTTGCATTGAAAATCGAAAACAACACTTACAAGGAAAAAAATTCTCTAAAACAACACTTAATATGAAACGGAGGGAGTAACATTTTACCAAAAAAGGATGGAACATTAAAATCAATGTTCTGAAAACCGGACCGAACAGTTATTCTTACTGGGTGACTGGTCAAACCGGTTTCTTAGTATTTATGTGTATGCAAATTTTTAAAAATACTTATTTTTAGTATTTTGTTAACCCTTAAAGGAAAAAAATATATATATATATATATATATATATATATATATATATATAAAACAATTACAGTGTCAAAACATATATACGACCATTATTTTATTTTTTACTCATGACTGGTAAATGTAAATTATAATATGAATATAAATATTATAAATGACCAAAATTATTTATGCAAAGTATAATTGCTGTAGAAACATATAGCAAGTGTGTATAATGAAAACAAAATAAATGTGAGCAAGGAAGAAAATATTTTGGTTTCCAGTTACAAACTACTATAAATCTGGAACTAGTCAAGAAATGTCATTTATTGTAACTATTAAAAATCAAAATTAATCGATTATGCTTTGTATTTGGTTGAATCAGGTTTTGTTCTTAACCTGAGTTGACGGATATGCTGGGTTTGTACCGGTTTTGGCGGTTTAATTCAAATCCGAGTTTTAATTCAACTCGGACTCCGTTAAGTAAACGGTTCACAGTTTAACCGGTTCCGACTGGCCGGTCCGGTTTTCAAAACCTTGATAAAAAATAATTTCTAATTAATTTAGTTTTAAAATGGAAGGTATTGGATTTAGTAGAGATTAATGGGTCATGGGCCTTCAACCTAGCTTATGAATTATATTCGAGAAACTGAAGGCCTAGGATCGCCATTTTAAACACAGAGTTAGGCAAAAAATACCGTAGTACTTTGCCACTTTTAGTTGAACTTTTAACTTACCAAGAAAAGTTCCATCTTAACCTGGCATTGTTCATATTCCTAGGATTTAAATTTTCTGTGATGACTCTCTAGGCTCTAGCTAAGGAGGCTAGAGCACAAAGGTGTATTATTTTTTCATGTAAGTCGGACATGGTCAGATAGAGTTGTTTATAAACCACGACTTGTGATCATACTTAAAATGGTTAGTTGACAAAAAGAAAATAGAGAGATCATACTTCATTTGGCTGTCTTTTCATTGATAAGGTCAATTAAATAAGATTTTTATTTATCATAGTTCTTTTCTTTATTAATTTGGGGTATCCTGGACCTGTGGAAAGATCCAGAGTAACGGGGATTATGGATTATTGTATCATTTACCATAGTTCTGGTTCGGTTTCTTTTTTTTTTCCTCTGAGTTTTGTTATGGATTATTGTTTTTTTTAATGTGCAGGTTTCTTCTGTGAAAGTGATTTGTAACAAGCTAACATGTCAATCAGAAGGGTATGGTTTTGTTGAGTTTCTTACACGAGCTGCAGCTGAAGAGGTTCTTCAGAACTTTAACGGTTCAGTAATGCCAAACTCCGAGCAGCTCTTCCGTCTAAACTGGGCATCTTTTAGCACTGGTGAGAAGAGAGCAGTTGAGAATGGTCCAGAGCTATCTATATTTGTTGGAGATTTGTCTCCGGATGTGACTGACACTTTACTGCAAGAGCTCTTTGTTGAGAGATATCCATCTGTCAAGAGCGCTAAAGTTGTGATCGATTCCAACACCGACCGGTCCAAAGGTTACGGTTTCGTTAGGTTTGGTGATGAAAGTGAGAGGTCAAGGGCTTTGACTGAAATGAATGGAGCTTATTGTTCCAACAGGCAAATGCGTGTTGGTGTTACTACCCTTAAAAGAGCCGTTGCTCAAGAAGCGCGGTCAGTGATGTCCATTGATCGGCAGTGAGCTGAGGTATGGGTGAGCCCTGGTTCCCGGAAGACCGCTGAGCCTGTACTGCATTCGCTCGTGAGGAGTTAGTTCTACCACGTCCTCTTCCTCCTCTGCCACCTCTTCCACTGGACTGGCTTCTTTAAGTGTACCACTCAGGAAACACAATGATCTACCAACAATCCTTCTTCTCGTGTCCGGATCTTCCACAGTTACTGCAAACAATAGAGGATCTCCTCACTACCACCGCTCCCTCTGTCGCAGTATCTTCTCCCTCTCCCGACACTACTTTAGCTGCAAACCCCACCGGTGTTTCTTTGGACTCACTTCGAGAGGCTCCTAGTCTCTTCTCTTCTCGCACCATTCTCTGATACACAGAGTTAAGGTCTGGCAACATCTCCATTCCTATGATGTTGGTGCACACATTACCAAATCTCGCTTCATCCAATCCCATAAGGAATTGATGAACCTTTTCTTCTTCGTATTCTTTAGCATAGACTTCTGCAGCCTTACACGTACACGTCGGGATAGGTTTACAATTCAACAACTCTTCCCACTTCTGAGATAATCTCCCAAAATAATCCATAACAGTGGATCCTTCCTGCTTGCACGAAGCCAGCTCCGCCTTGAGCTGATGCACCCTCACGGCACTTCCCACTGAGAAGCTTCTCTTGAGATCAGTCCACATCTTGTTGGCGTCAGGTGAGAAAGGAACCGTTGATTGCAGAACTGGAGTGATCGACGCTCTGATCCACCCTACTATCATGGAGTTCGCCGTTCTCCACATCTCCGCCTCCAAAGGTTTATTTGTCTCGTCAGGAATCTTCAAACTCCCGTTAACAAACCCGATCTTTCGCTTAGCACGTAGCGCATTCTCAAGTTCTGATGCCCACTCGGCATAGTTCTCTCCAGTCAAGACCACCAGAGTAATAGCTGTCCCCAGATCATCTGCTGGAGCCAAGTAATATGGCGACAAGGTTCCTTTGCCTGCTACACTTGATGTACTCACCATAGATTTTCCATCACTCATTTTCTTCTTCTTCTCTCGTCAACTACTCAAAGAATTTATTTGGGTAGCTTTGATACCATGAAAGACAAGAGAAGTATGAGAAGATAACTTATCATTCACGTTAACATACGTACATTGTTATATACATCTCGACATCTCCGAGATATACTCAGATATCCTTAGTACTTATCGTAATCTCTAACTTGTACAACAGAATATCCTTATCTAACATATATGTCGGTTATAGGTCCTTCTAGAACCTTAACATATACTACACGTGCATACTTAAATTAATATATAAATATGTTATGTGAAGATAGCTAATTAAATGCATACATGTATTGTTTTAAAAGATAAAAGTTGCATATAAATTGCATGTACACAAAGCATGAACATCTAGGTGTTATAATAGTGTATAGTCTTAGGATTTATCGCTTTGAATCCCGCATATAAATTGTTATAGTGTTACATATTCTAAATTTGGTTAATCTCCTTTCTGGATTAGTGAATTGAGATTAGAAGTGCGATCATTTCTTTTCTTTAAAAAATATATTTTCTTTTCTAATCATGGTCGAGAGTATGTTATGAAGAAAAAGAGTGCTTTTTTCCGTTTGTTACGTTGGGAAATTTTCTTTTTAACACTAAAGACTATTTTAACTTCAACACCATCGTTACAAGCTAAGCCGGCGGATCAGACTTACATCCCGGAGTGAAAACATAAAACTAAACAGAAAGATAATTACAGCACAAGCATACAACTAAAAGATCAAGAAAATTAAACAGATCCAGAGTGGAGATAGAACAAATTGCATGTAGACTTAGAATGAGAATCTTGGAGAGACCATCGATGGATACAAGTTTGATCAAACCACCAACACTAGAAGTCTCCTATAGTGAATTAATGGCCCAAACAATTGATAATCCAAAGCAGCAAGATCCGGGAGATATTTTCCTGTCTAAACCGGTTCGTTGGTACAATTATTATCTTTGGTTTGGTAAAAAAGAATTGATGACCTCGTATAAAAAGATGGAACATAAAAATCAATGTTTTGAAAACCAGACCGAACACTTATTCTTAGTGGGTGACGGGTCAAACCAGTTTCTTAGTATTTATGTGTATGCAAATTTTTAAAATACTTATTTTTAGTATTCTGTTAACCCTTAAAAAAATATATATATATTTAAAACAACAGAAAATGACACAAAGAACACCAAACAAAGTTTTCTTCCCCAAACTAGCACTCAGGATCAGAAATCACAAAAATAGGTTTCACTAAAGGGGTAATTTACCCTTATGCCCTCTTCTTTAAGTAATTAAAAAGAAAAATTTGAAATCAATTGTCGCCGTCCTCGTTTCATCGCTTCTTCTTCTCATCATCGCTGTCTTTCGTCGTCGTCGTCTCTCCCTCGTCGTCATCGTCGTCGTCTCTCCGTCGTCGTCTTCGCCTCTCCGTTGATCCGTCGTCGTCGTCTCTCCGTTTATTTATCGTCGTCGTCGTCGTTTCTCAATTGATCTGTCGTTTCTACGTCTATTCATCTCATTCTCTCTCTCGTGTGTCTGATTTGATTAAGGTTTGAATCATTTCATTTTATTATACATTATCTAGTTTTTGTTATATTATTCATTTGTTGATGAATTGAAGTTGATTTTGTAGAACAATGGAAGTTTTGTGCATCTGTGGACAATGGATCTCAAAAGAATATCTCCAGTGGGAGTTTCTTGTTGATTTGAAGAGGAATGCATCAATCATTTCCATAGAAGAAGATCTACTGTATGAAGATTTGATGAAGATTGTCTCTGAAGATTTTAGTGTTAAAGAGGAAGAATTCAGTTTGAGTTATGATATTTCATTGGATATGAAATGTATTATTGAAAGTTTCCCCCCACTCTCGATAGGTAATACTCGTCAGCTCAGAACTTTCATTTCCAAGACTAAAGCATTTGATGGAACATGTCGTTTGTGTGTTAAGGTTTGTATGATTTTTTTCTTCCTTAGACT